>NC_041376.1:19671260-19971260 GCF_900634415.1 Cottoperca gobio | reverse complement strand
TAATGTGATGAATACTGTTTTATTATATTCATCTTTTTTTCAAAATTAGTGGACATGGACCTGTTGGGAAAACAAACTCATGTCTCCATGGTTTTAAAGATGCAACATTTTGCACTTTTGTGTCAAGCCTTGTAACCATAGCTTTCCTACTGTTGTGTATGGACTGGTTGCTTTCTGCAATGAATTATGGTGATACAATTAAAGTGAAAAAAAGGATGCACGTGACTCGTTCATTTCATGTATTAGTAACTATTAACACTACTGTAAGTAAGAGTTATTTGTAGTGATTAATTGACAAAGTATTGTGTGGCCCACAAACCCCCAGTGATTTTCCTATCTGGCCCACGTGCTAATGAAGTTGAATAGCCCTGGCCTACAGTATGTTCCCTCCACCATTGTTCCAAAGTAAAAGCATAAATTTACCCTGATCTAGGAATTACGTAGCTATCCATATTTTGTTATAATCTAATCTGTACCCCTCCAGTGTTGATAAGCGGCATATGGTCATTTTGAAGTCAATTACAGCTTTCTATAAAGTGCTACAGAACTCAGTATTCCATTTCCCCCCAAACTTCTAGTTTTGTTGCTCGGTAGGTTATACTGTAGCCGTTATATTAGAATTGGTACCCGTTAGTTAAAAAATGTTAGTTATAAAAAAAAATGTATGCATGTACTGTATGTATCAGTACTGTATGTATCCTTCAGGAGTATACCCCCTCCCGCTCCCTCCGCCCATCCTCAGCTGGTCTACTGACGATCCCCACATCACGCCTCATCACCATGGGTGCCAGGGCCTTCAGCTGCACTGCTCCCAAGCTCTGGAACTCCGTCCCTCCACACATCCGACAATCCGAAACTGTTACAACATTCAAGTCCCAACTCAACTCACCTGTTTAAACTGGCCTACTCTCTGTAGTATCAATCATCCTGTATCCTCCTCCAATCCCCCCCCCCTTTTCTCTTTATTGCTTTCTTCATGTGTCTCAACCATATCTCTGGTATTGTTTGTCTGCTCTCCCTTCCAATGTCCTGCTGTTTCTGTCTCTTTTATTTTGTACGGTGTCCTTGGGTGTCTTGAAAGGCGCCTCTAAATAAAATGTATTATTATTATTATTATTATTATTATTATTATGTACTTTGCGAGTGTACTGTAAATTGGGAAGAATCACTCTACATGTTACAGCCGTATTCTAAAGTGTTATCAATGTTTTTTAACTGCCATAATGAGTGTGGATACACGGAGGGACATTTTACTTGTTAATAGGAAAGCTTGTTACATATTTATAAAGTGAGACATTACACACAAATATAACACAAATATTTACTTGTAAACAAGAATCTAGCACAGAAAAGTATTGCTTAATCTATCATGAAGAGTAGTGATGCACCGAGGCAGGGAATTGTGACAAAATGCCTGCTCTCAAGTCTCAATATGAATTTTCTTTATTTTCTTTATTTTTTTAAAATAATCATTTTGGGGACCTCACATTATGACAACTGAGTCATGAATCTCAATTTTCCATGATACTCTATGGGTGTGAAACAACCCTAAACCACCTCCTGTGTCTGCATTGGGAAGCACCCTAAACTCCGCCTGAGGGCTTAATGTACATACGACATCTATTGCACGTCTCTGGGATAGGGATCCCTCCTCAGTTGCTCTCCCTGAGGTTTCTTCCATTTTTCCCCCTTTAATTTTGGGGTTTCTTTTAGGAAGTTTTTCCTTGTGCGATGCGAGGGTCTAAGGACAGAGGGTGTCGTAACCTGTACAGTCTGTAAAGCACACTGAGACAAATGTATAATTTGTGATATTGGGCTATACAAATAAATTTGATTTGATTTGATATGAATGTACACCAGCAATTGGTTACTGTAGCCTGTGACCCATGACGTCACCGGTTCAACAAAACTGTAATTTGGCGATGTCATTGCTCTCTTTCTCTTTCTCTTTCTACCCGGACCTCCTCTCTTCTGGTCTTTCCTCTGCGCTACTTTATTCTTCCCCGACCGTAGTGCAGCAACGGCCTGGCGCAGACCCTTGCAGTTTGCCGCATTGGATGGCTCTCTGATCACTGAGCTTTCTTATTTTAACGGTACAGATTCGAAAACTTGCCTAAAGGACTTCCAGTTAGCTGGCATTGCTATTCTTCAGTAACCAAGTTTAGTGCGTTCAGTGGCTCTCCACAGCCGGTTAGCCTTCACAATAGGAGCAACAAACAGAACGACCAGTCTCCTCTGTCTAGCACACAGCTGACTAAGCTGTAACTGCACAACTCAACACGACTCGACCGGCAGCACATCGCCATCAACAAAGTCAGCTTTTTTTGACAGAACATTTTGCCAGCTAAACTAACAAGCTATCAGCAAAGTAATCTCTGCATTCATGGACTCCACTGAGCTTTTCAACTATCATTATTCAAGAATGTTTTTCAATTTGAGAGCATCCCTCCTTGATTTCAAATTCAGATGTTGTAATGTTTTCCCCCAAAACCCTGCCCTCACACTCAAATCTGAGCGCAGGAAATCTGTGCAAGTAACAATATATCTGAGTGCAAGCATGCAGTTTGAGGAGAGGCTGAGCAAATCTTAGCACAAGCAGGGACCATGTAAGTGTGGGGCATGGTTTTGGGTGGCAAGCCTTACAAAATCTGAACGTGAAATCAAGGAGGCATGCTCTTAAAATGAAAAACAAGCTCTTGTGTAAAGATACACTCTATATGGGCAAAGAACATTACATACATTAACTGTACACGGTAAGTAAGCACAGAACTACAATACTGTTGTAAATGTATGAGCATATGTTGATTTGTTTTTATTCACTAAACTGTATTGTGTAATATGTTGTATGGAGCTAATAGGCAACATTAGGTTGTTTCGCCAGGTGATGTGTTTGCATCGTATACACAGACAGAGTCGCATGCACACTAACCATCTTCTACACCCGGCCCCAATATCATACATGTTACCATCTCACAATAATTTGTTCAATCCCGGCCCCTGCGGTCAACATGTCGAAGTTTCCTTGGACAAGATACTGAACCCCAAATTGCTCCCGGTGTGTGAATGTTTATATAACTACTGAAAAGCATGTGGCACCTTGTATGGTAGCCACAAGCCGCAAAGATTGGAAAAGCGCTACATAAATGCAGTCCATTTACCATTTATTAATTTAAATATCAAATTTCTAGTCTAGAATATTTTATGAGATTATATTAACTGTCTATCGTTTTACTTTGATACAAAGGCTCTAAAGGTGGATTAATGTAAATTAAATCATTCTAATTAAAAGAAAATAATAATTATATTAAATATAATTGTTAATTCCTTCTGATAACCATTTGAATGCCTTTTTAAGATAACACACTTACTTCAATGTAATGCCAGTTATTATCAACCCCTATTTATTATGGTATGAATATGAAAAGTCGTATTAATATTAATTATCATGAATGTGTGTTACTAACCAGATTTGCTCATACCAGAACCCCAACAATAATTAACCAGGACAATTCATTTCCACAGTGAGACATATTTTCTGTTTGATGGTTGATAACCTGGATAGTTTTAATTCACATTATCACAGTATTACACACACAGCCGTTTTATTCTTGTTGCACAATATTTATACAATAAAATACTATACCGATTAATGGAATTCCAATTATTGGATAAATATGTATTCAGGATCATGGCTGGTGAGGCACTGACTTTTTCAGAGTCAGATTTACAAATATATGAACCCAACAGAGGAACTTATTCACCATTTTCTTGGCAGCATGAACATTGACTTCTGGTGATGTTCCATATCTCATATCAGCATTATTTATACACACACACACACACACACACACACACACACACACACACACACACACACACACACACACACACACACACATACATACATTTATAGCGGCTCAGAGAGAGGTACACTGCACCCTCCATGTGTTCTAAAGTTGCCCGCACAATTCCACAATTCATACTCCTTCTACACAGATTTCAATTTTGACCTTAATCGTAATATTCAGTTATTTTTAAAAGCTTTTTTAGTCTGATGCTTTGATTAATTTTAATACAGACTGTTCAACAAAAGGATAACAAAAAACTAAATAATATTATATTTAAGGTCAACATTTATTTTTAATTTAAATATCGGATTGTTTTCTCTTAAAACAGTTCACATTTTCAATACAATTGTGGTCTTACCTTTACTTCTAAATGAAGTACTATCCTTCTGAACAAAAATCTCCTTTACCTTTTCAGTTTTGAGAATTGTTTAATTAAGCAATAGCTCACGACAGGCCGTGGTATATGGCCATTTTATCACCAACCCCCTTAACTGTGATATAATGACCATATATCACGGTCTGAAGTGATTTTTATAAAATGGTTACCAAGTGTGGCAATATGAAAGAAAAATACACACTCCAATTTAAATAGTTTTTATTATTGAATAATGATGTTCAAAATAAAATAGTCCCTCTGTTGCCTTCTGCACAAAACATAGTGCGAGGTGGCTGCTATGCAACAACACTAACAGCTCTGCTCTTCACTTAGCTCTGCATGTCTCTTTTAGGGGCTTTTTTCTCTGGAGATAAGCACTGATCAATCCATTCCTCCATAGTAAAGCTTTGTAAGTTTGTTTCTTAACGGACATAATTTAGCTTTTTCTCAGATGCGGAGGGATACTGACTTGTTGTGAAAAGTAACTACAATTCTACCCATTACCACTCATTATACCACGCTAAGAACCAATCAGATTTCTTGATTTGACATGTCCGTTTTATAAGCTTAGATATATACTCTTGCATGTTTGGCCATCAGTCTGAGAAAAAAATTCAACTCAACGGACTGCTATAGTGCACTTGACTAGCTTGTTGGCGCCAACCGTCTCTGCGTAGAAGAACAGCAGAAACACGAACCTGTGGGCTCACGTGGGCACTGAGTACCGTCTGCCTCACCTGGTATCTTCTCACTGTGGTTTTATATTACATCAGCAAGTCTTAATATGTTACACACATACATTATATACATTAACTGGAGTATGAAAAGTCAGGACGCATAATAAAAGTGTCTGTAAACATTATATTGGCGACAGACAGAGAGATAGCGACAGGCACGCGCCAAATGCATGCGCACAACATAGATTGCGCAATCCGAGGTGAGGCTCAGCTCGTCGCTGCCGAAACTCACATCTCTCCTGAATCTGAACAGAGAATACGCATATTCAGCGACTATAAAAATGATCAAAATCATACAGAAAATATATTTAGAGCACAGACCAGTGGACACATATTCATATTTATTTTATTTTTATTGTTATTTGTTTTTTTACTTTTCATGAGAGCCTCCTCTGACTGCACGTCCCTGATTAGGATTTTGATTTTTGGAAACGGTTTGCCCATTTACTATCACTATCTTTTTCCGTCGAAGTGCAGCACGATGGGTGAAAATTCATAAAGTTGAGATTTATCGAAATGAATTGATGCTTGGTACATTATCGAGGCACCGAATTTAACAGAACGCCATAACAAGTCTTAAGCAACTCCAAAGAGTTTTGAGCCATGTGTGATTTTTTTTGGATATTCAAATAATCGTTTATTTGAAAGATATATCAATGAGGTCTGGTGTTGCGCTTTCTAAGCGGGGATGAATTGAGCGCTCAGAGCAACCGTTAAGAAAGGACGTGTATTCTAAATCCTTATGTTAACGCGGCTCATTAAGGTCGGTTGTAGTCCACTTGTAGAAGCCTAGCCTACTGCTGCTGCCTAACAAAACATCCCGTTAAACAGCCTTTATATGGAAAACCACAGACCCGTGGCCGGAGCCCGCGCGCGCGGTTAGTCTGCCGTCCGAGCGCTAGTATTTTTCTGTTCATGTATAAAAACACATATCACTGACATAACACTTACCGTGTCTTCCACATAACGATCAAAGAGACCAACATGGACATGAATTGTCCGCTCCATCGTCCTCTCATTGCTGAAGCCTGAAAACAAGACGGGAAACGCTTTCAGAGCGCGTAATTACATGGTAGAGCGGCACAAACCACCTTCCAGCTGTTGATATTCAACACATCCCAAATCGATATCTTTGTCCATAAAGACAGACATCACACCGGTTTAGTCTCCTCACACTGGGTTTCTGTTCAATTCACCTAATCCAAGACTCTGCAAACCCAACTCCTTCTTCAAACACTGCCTGAATAATAAGCTTTCTCAACAGCTCTTTCTTTTTTAAATGCGCCTAATTAAGTGTCGTTATCGAGTGATTCTCCCTACCTGAATCAGGTAGTCCTCTATGTTGCCAAGAGAGACTGGACAGAGACTAAACACAGTGGAGTTGAACAAGGCTTTGACAGAAAATGAGAGAAGAGCGTTTACTGTCCGTCCATTCTGTCAGCTCCGCCTGAGACTAACCCGAGAGCAAACTGTCCTGCTGCAGATCAGCACACTGATGGAGACATACTGAGGCGGAGTGGGCAGCGTTCATTTCCTGGTAAAGAGGTATTCGTTAGTGCGCACCACTGTGCACAATGACAATCGACCATGCAAGTTGCACAAAAAAAACGTGTGGAATGACATGTAGGCTATAGGTGTTAGGTGTTATAGTTTCGTGAACAAATGAATTTCTGTCAATATACATAAAAAGGAGGAGAGGAGAAGACTTGGCAAAATGTGAACTTTAGTAATCAAAAACCACAGCAAAAGAATAAATCCAGATCCTTTGAAGACCTCAAACTGAATTGGCACAACCGGAACTAATGAGAAACATTCATGAAATAAACATGCAGTTACCTTTTTGATAATGTTTTTTCCATGAATTATATAAATACGACTTGGTTCTTTTTTTGCTATTAGTTACCACTTGAAATAAATGCACTGATTGTACGCATTTGGGAGTATAACCCTTTTCAGCTTCTAAAGACAGAAAATGCTTTGCAACTAATTTCACCCAACACTTCAAAATTGGATGTACTCAGTGGTCACAATTTGCCAGACTGGCGCAGCCAGATTGACGGGCCACACACTGTCCCAGGTGTTACTAACTGGAACTAATTCTCAACCCAAATCTGAATCTCCAAAGCCAAGCCAAATCTGTTAGCCATGTATAATCAAGAGCCCGTTTACTTTAGGTGGCAGCCACAGCCAAGTGCCTTCAGCACACCTCCCTGGATTTTGAATCTAATCCTAGTATTTTGGAGCACTTTTATTGATAATATAATGTATATGTATAAAGCATTAAAATTATTGACATTTTTTTTAAAGCATAAGAAATTAAAAATAGTGTTATTTGTAGAGTACATGTTAATTAGCCTTCATTGTGCATAGCATGTGTGTGTTGTGGTACTGACAAAGGGTTAGGAGGATATCACAGATGAACCCTGGTTGTCCTCTGTGCCTCTTTTATTTGAACTCGCCCTGGGTTTTTTTTACATGAGAGCCGAAAGCGAACAATCACAAGTCGAAATAGAGCAACTGTTATTTCCACAATTGTGAAAACACACTCTGAGAAAGAGAAACACAGCAGGAGAAGAATTGTAGAGGCACCATGACCTGAAAGGTCGTAAATGTCTCAACTAATAGTCCCTGACGGCAGCAACCTTCACCAACAGTACTAACTGTTCAAAAACACACAGGAAATATATAGACCTTTGGGTTTACAGCTATCTCCTACCCTGCCAGCAGGGCTTTGGTGTCAGTAAAGATGCTCCAAGATCTGATGCTAACATATGTCAGGGGGTGGGTACAAGAAATGCATGGATATCAGATCAAAACAATGTACCTGCAAAAGGTCAAGGGTGTTGCATTTTAATAACCTTTGTGCTCTGTGCAGGCACCTCACTTTGCATACATCACTGATGCTCGGTTGGTGGTTGACATTGACATTTAATACAGTCCAGGCTCATAAGTTTTGATTCATTTTCAAAGAGTCACATGAGCCTCAGAATGAACCAGACTAAAAGCCTAAAGCTCTGATAGAGCGCTCTAGAATGTGTGGATGAACAGACCTAACTGACAACTTTGCTATTCTTATTCGTAATTGGAACAAAAGTGTAATTTTTTCCCCTAAATTTGGCTGGAGATAAACGGTCATGAGGTCTCAGTATAATTAGACCAAAGTGCTTGTCAGATTTTCAAACAGCGTCTAAACCCCATTTCTGACGGTAGAATTGAGGAGTCTGCATTCGTAACTTTTCAAAACAGGAAATATGAAAAAGCACACAGACTGTTTCCCCTCGAAGGCATTTGCAGCACTGCAAATGCCTGTTTGCCCTGTTATTCTCATTTGCTCACTTCATGGCATTGAGATGACAAAGACACGCAAAAGACACAGAGTTGTTGGGAATAGATCAGGGATGCAGTGGGAAGCAGCCATGGGCTGTGACGGCAGGCTCTTAGCTTTGCACTTGAGTGTGGCCATTCAGAACCGGTAGAAACACTTTTGATTGAATACATGGTTAGATGGCACGCCACATGAAATTATCTGAAGCAGGAACAGCATACAGGAGTTTAAATGTGCCTAAAACATTTCCATTTTTTGTTTAGTGGACAATTGGAAAATATAGCCTGATAGATGAAGGAAAACCAAAAACATTCATCCTCTTGGATATGGAATAACACAGCAACCAGCTACCAACTTACATGTGATTTGTTATACATACAAACCTACATGCAGTAAAAGGCTTGAAAGGCAGAACATACTTTGATCAGAAGAACTGCGGGGCGTTGACAGACGTGGACTTTTGCAGCACGTGCACACTCCTGACAGTGCTGATGACCGTTAGCACTCTGGACTGCACGTTTCCAGGCTTTGTTAGGTCAGAGCTGTTCTCAAAGGGTCAAAGAGTGGAGTGGATCCAGGCTTCGAGTGTAAATGCTTAGTCATAGGCACAGTCACAGTGACCTGAACATGAACACTACAGAAGACACAGTGTGTGTGTGTGTGTGTGTGTGTGTGTGTGTGTGTGTGTGTGTGTGTGTGTGTGTGTGCGTGTGTGTGTGCGCGCGTGCGCGCGCGTGTGTGTGTGTGTGTGTGTTTGTGTGTGTGGGTATTAGTCAGTTGTTTTATGGGCTTAGGGACAATTTTAAAGGTTCTTTACTTTACTAGTACACTCAGGTATTTTCATTTTATGTTACTTTATGCTTAACATATATTAGTTTGTGCCCGAGTGAAATTGAGTTTGACACACCTGAGTTAGAGACTAGCTGGTGAACATAGAGGAGCATTATGCAGCTAAAGAAACAGTTGTTGAAGTCCAAACCAGAGATAAAAATCAAGGAATCCAACTTAATGTAAATGTAAGTATTTACTTCCCCCTTCCTACTGTATATGTTTATCAGTACTGGGAAATCTTTGTTCAATTTCACTTCATATCTCACTCAGCCGTCTATGTATCAAGTCAAGTAATGATAGTTCTAACTATCATCTATCAACCACATGTACATAATACTCATGTAAACCTTTTTCTTTAAATGTTTTTCAATCAACTCCTAGCAAATCTGTACCAAGCTCAAAGGTAGCTGTTTCATAGATGACACCAACATCATGCTCTACTTATAGCTGAACTGTTGTGACAGGTTCAGTCCAGTATGAAGAATCAACCTGAGGCTATCTGGAGGGCTCCATCTTGGGATCAGCCTGACCCAGGAAACATCTAGAATACTTTGTTAGTGACACAAGGCTGTGGAGATTTCTACTCATTCAGATTCAATCCATAGCTCAGAATTTACTCCACTTGTGAGGCTATGGCTTTTCATTGCCTTTATTTATTTTATTGCAGATATGTTCTGGGTTGCTGTGTTTTGAGTAGGATATGTTATAGCTTATGTCTTCTTGATGTGTCCAATTATACAGATGGCCGAGTGGTCAAGGTGTTGGATTTAAGATCCAATGGCCAAATGCCCATGTGGGTTCAAACACCACTCCTGGTATTGTGTGTGTGATTATTTAACCTGCTGTTGGTAGTAGTCTAGTGTTTAGGCCAGGGGCAATAGAACACAGGAAGATTGTGAGTTCATTGTGCCCTTGAGCAAAGCATTTAACCCTGAGTTGGTCCAGGGGGATTGTCCCTGTAGTTAGTTCACTGTAAGTTGCTCTCAATAAGAGCGTCAAGAACAAGCTTAATGACATATACAAATAATAATAATTTATTAATATTCACATGACCACATGTTTTTGACTGTCGTTTTTTTCTGGTGAGATCAGGTACCCAACTTATATGACACTATGGGCCTTACAAATCCAAACCTTTCTTGATAAATGTTGTCATCTGTGTATTCAAATTTAATAGCAATATTGGTCCATTTCTGGTCATTTACTGCCAGTTATTCAAAATTGCCATGGTCCTGCCTGCAGCCTGCCTGCTTTGATTTTGTATTTTCTAAACCTTATGATCCTAAGGGCCCTGTCACACATATCTGTATGACAGAAACGTATGCCGGCGCATACGAAATATCGGCAATAGGTTGATATAAATTAAGGGTAAGTTGTGATCGTTTGAAGGACGCAGATGATACACTGAACACGCCAGACATACGGCCCTGTCACACAGTTCCGTATGGCAGAAACGTATGGCGGTGTATATGAAAATTAGCTCAAAATGTGTCAGAGTCCAAATACATCCAACTTTTCCACAGCGGTGTTGTAGCTGACGTATACATAACAAATACATAACAAATTATTATACGTATGTCAAACATTGATAGCTTATCACTTACTTATACAAAACGTATCAGAGTCTCTGGCCAACAGAGATGGAAAAGTGCCATCTGGTTCACATCATGCTGATGCTGGAGAACGGCTAAAATGCTGAACGCTAGCTGTACTGTAGAAACACGTTTAATAAGTTACTCCGTCGTCAGGGATAATCTTAACATAGGGTAGGAATAGGTTATCCACTCGTTATCAATACATTGGCTGTAGGATTCACCGTCAGCCGACGTAGCCTATATCATTCATATTTCATATATCATATTTATTTATTTACTATATTTACGTAGGTAAGTATTCGTGTACTGTATTTACATAGGTAAATATTCACGTACTATATTTACGTAGGTAAGTATTCAAGTACGTATTCCGTATTCACGTATGTCTAATGTAACGTAACGTAACTTATGAAGCACACGATGGGTACAGCCAGTAATTTTGAACATGCTCAAAACATCAGCGTTCAACAACGCACCCCAGCGTAACACCGCCTGCTCTTAACGAATACTACTTATACCTTACCTTATATCAACGTAAACCAGCGTGTTGCAGATATTGTGTATACGCCATGTTTTTGTATACGTTATGCATTCGTTGGGTATTCGTCTGATACATTTTGTATAAGTAAATGATACTCTATCAATAGGTTAGACATGCGTATCTGTATGCGTTCACTTTTCCGATCCAATGAAAAGTTGGACGTATTTGGACTCTGACAAATTTTGTACTGTCCAGTCCCCAGAAGAAGGTGTGTTTTCCTTGGCCCCCCAACGTTTTCAGCTGCCCAGTACCTCTGCCTCTCAGCTGCCCGTCTACGCAAACACTCTGCTAGATCATCCCCTGCTCTGGTATCCAGCGCTGCAGACTTTCAGCCTCCTGGCCTGACCTATGGCTGAATCATCAGTTACCAGTCACCTTTTCTGACCTCCAGCCTCCTGTCCACCCTCCAGAGCTGTTTCGGCTGTCTGCCCTGCCTTCTGGTGGACCTGAACCTCTGGAACAGTCCCAAACGTCCCCACGTTTAGAGACCAATTATTATACAAATATTCAGTCTATTCCCCCCAGTAGGCCAAAATCTGTACATTTCTTACATGAAAAATCTAAAACTAATGGCTTTTTGTAAAATCTGCTGTGGATATTTATGGTCTCTAGAGGAGGAATGTCTCTATTCTTGATCACCTGCTAATTATTCCTGAGGTGCCACAATTGGAATAAAATACCAACTTTGCACACAACATCTAACAAGGAAATTGAGTGATGAGCACAAGAACTAGGGCCAGATTTACTCAGGTCAAGTAAGTCATAGTATTTGTGTTTCTATCCTCACTGCATCTGCATTTTTAGAGAGGATCACACAAACAATAGGATGGAAAACTTTAACATAGAATGATTATGCATTCAGCTGGATTTACCAAAGGTCATGCAATCTGTGATGGTTTGTTTTCAGGGGGAAGTTCTCCCCATCTGTTCCTTCCAGATGGAATTTACAGGAATCCCAAGGAAGATTGTGTTGGGAAAGTGAAACGTGAATTAAATACCGTGCTACAAAGGCTCTTTTACCAAAAAATAAACATTATCTTATTTTGTTAAGACATTTGAGCATGTGTTTGGCTGCATTTACCTCAGTATTAACATCCATATCCACCTCAACCTTCTCCATCTCTCTTTTTCTAAATACATGCTTTCTTATGAGTGAAAACGAGAGATGGTGAGGATCATCAGCCGTACCATGTTGGATAACTGTCTTCTTCAGCCTTCTTTATTAAAACATGGTGACCCTTGAATCATTTCATTTCAAGGGTTGTCTGGCTGTGCTGTAAACAGAGAAACCAGATTATCAAAACTGTACTATTAAAATATACTTGCTTTAACCACCAAAGGACTGACAATTTATAGAACAATTAATAGTTTTAAGGACCTAATTCAGACCTTCCTGCCCTGACAACAGTCAAACAGATGATTACGGTGAACATTACATAGATTTGCAGTTGTCACGCACTACAGGAGGAATAGTTGTCACCAGCATCATGGGAGAGTGGGAAACACTGACCTATAGAGGAGAGCTGCACAGCTCAAAGTTGTCAGCTAAAATGGCCAAACATGTGACTTGATTCTCAAAATAAGTAATTTACAAAACATTAATTTAATGAAATGAATGATTTTTCATTTTGTTCCTCATCTGCTTTACTTCCCATGTAACTTACATTGATGTGATGTTAGGGGTGAATGTGGATCACAGGAAGTAGATTTACTTGTTTTATTTTGACAAATTCTGACCGTATTCATGTGACATTTGTTGACATTTATGGATAGGAATATTTACAGCAGCTTCTTGGATGCATAATCTGTGGACAAGCAATTGTGATACTAAGGGATGATGACAGCCACGTGTAGTGTGTTGGGGGAGGGTGTTCATGGGAAAATAGGGTAGGTGGTCATAACAGCTCCTCTTTGAAATTGCAGTATCCATGACGGTGAGCTAAAGCATGTGGCATGAAAGTGGGCTGCTGTTATCATTCAGATACCGTCTATAACATGATCATAGTCTCACAGTCTGTCTCCACTTCATAACCACCTTTAAGTCTGAATAATGACACTGAACCTTTTAGAAAGGGACGACTTCTATTTTTTATTTTCCTGTCAGTGCTCCACATGGGGATGTATAATAGACTATAGGTGGGTCCCAGTCACATATAGCAATTCCAACAGGTTTTAAGAACATTATGTGTTTCCAATGGAAAAGCAAATACATTCACTTTATCTTTGATGTGCCCTCTTTTTCTACAATGAAATGCAAAATAAAGTATTGAACTCTTGCACACTGTCAGCAGCTTCGGCTACTTACAGGTAGTTCAGGTAAGCAAACAATAAAAAGGCTTATGTGTGCCTAATGTTACAAAACCCCCAAAATGTTTTTTTTTTTTACAGATGTACATTATACAACACAAATATGAAACATGGCATATACATTTCACTACAAATAATCACGCTCATTTGAGTTCATACAGTAAATCCCACTGTTGTTCTGGTTGCAGATGTCTTGTTCTCTTATTTGAAGAGAAACTGTGTGCTGTCTTTGTGTTGCAGAGATGAAGTTCCCTTCCCTTCTGCTCCAACCATCAAATTACACCCTAATAACATCAAGTGGATTCTCCCATGTGAACTGAAATGAGCTGTTGTCAAATGCCTGAGTGCATGGAGGCTGAATAAACCTGAGGAGACTGAGCCTGGTTGCCATACATTCTAATCACATTTAGAATCAGCCTACTGGCCAGGTATGTGAACACATACAGGGAATATTACTCTGGTGTGTGTTGCTCTCAATGGTGCACACAGTTTCAATAGAAATAGACACAGCTAAATACAAGGACAAAGGACAACAAAGCTGAAGATAGGTACAAATAAACTGAACTATTATAAAATACAATGAACGAGTGTTTCTGTAAATTGTAAACAAATACAAGAACTGCAAAGAAATACATATTGGATGGCTATATATGAAGTGGATGGTTATGTACAGTATATGTATTCATGTTTATAGTATGCAGAATGCAGGATGTATATTTGACAGTGATAATTCATACATGTTAAAGCACAGTGTGCATTTGAAACTGTAAAACATGTTTTTTTGTAATCAAATGTTTATTGATTATATTACACATGCATACAGAAAGTAAAACACTTCACAGTACACAACTGCTATAGGGCAGGGACACAATACCATAACATGTGGTACTGATCCAAATTGGATCACAACATCACAGCCAATTAGGTGCAAATAGTTCATTTGTAGGTAAATGTTACCGGCTAATTGCCACTTTATGACTGATGTTCATCATAGTAACAGCATGTGGAAAGAAACTGTTCTGGTGCACAGTGCTGTAGCGCCACCAGAGGGGAGAAGCTGGAACAAACTGTAGGCTACCCAGCAATAGTTCACCCTGCAGCACGAGCGGAATAAAATGAAGCAATAGGCCACGAGAGGAGCGGAGAATGGTTACTACATATACCAGGCAAGGTTTCAGATAAGAAACTCACAACACCAAACTAATTAAATCATTCATTGATAACAAATAATCCTTCTTCCGCCAAACAATATAGTTCTTCAGCGACAAAGCAGATTGGTTGCCAAGCAACACGCAGACGCTGTGGAGCTTGTTTAAAGATCGGGCTGATTATTAACATTTATCTGGATATCCTCATTAATCTTCTTCGCTGGTACATGCTCTCTAATATCACAGTTACAGTTGTTATAAACACGTGTTTACCATCTGCAATTATTACGCTCACTATAACTAGAGAGAAGCGGGTATAATAGGCTACAAATAAAAACAAGCAGCTAGCTAAAGTTACATGGTTAGCTCTCCATAGGTCGATGGTGTAGTTTGTCCGTTTTGGATGGAGATAAAAGGGCGATGCTGCAACAACAACAGGAAACGTTTCTTTAACAAAGCAACATGACAAAGTGGGTGCTCTGCTGCTCCAACATAATCCCGCATACGCTCTCTGTGCTTCTTCTTTACAGCATCTGTCTTCTTTCTTTTGTGCATTCATTGAATAACCGTGCTGCGTACTTTCGATCGTTCTTGTCCTAGCGGATGACCAGGTCTGAAAACAGCAAACAGACTTCATAGTCTGTTTAACATTTGCGGCTTTGTTTCGTGACTTTTCCAGCTCTTCAGTTTCTCTCTCATTAATTTCAGTGTGACTCCTTTCTTGTTTACCTTGTTGCTCTGTCCTGTGCATCTCTTCCAACCACTTATCACAGTAGGTGATTTGCGCAGTGATACTATTGTTGTTGTTTTTTACAACGCGCCTCAGCCAATCATAATCTAGTACCGGAACTATCTGTCTATTCAAATAAAATAAAAATGTAAATCTTCCTTCATCCAGTCCTTCACCCTAACCCTTCCTTTACTATTTATAATATGCTTCTGGAGCAGAAGTGATATGAATGCACCGTTTACAATAAGCAATACCTAATTTATATCTGTCAAAATGTACTGTATCTATGTTGTTTATATATATAAAGGAAAATAAAAGTAAGTGATACTTACTGTTTATTTGTATTTATGTTTATATCTCTGTGAGAAGTTTAAACTCAATTTGATGATAATTAAGAAGTGGCATAGATCAGGGGTGTCAAACTAATTTTAGTTCAGGGGCCACATACAGCCCAATTTGTTCTCAAGTGGGCCGGACCAGTAAAATCATAGTATAATAACCTATAAATAACGACATCTCCAAATGTTCCCGTTTGTTTTAGTGCAAAAAAGTATAAGTACATTCTGAAAATATTCACATTTAACAAACTATCTTTTTACAAAACATTATGAACAACCAGAAAATTCTTAAGAAAAATAAGTGCAAATTTAACAATATTATGCCTCAGTTTATCATTTACACATGTGCATTACAACTTACACATCATAGTGTGTCTACAAAGGCACAAAACATTTAGTCACAGGTGTCTGGAACTGAACAATATAGTATTTTACTTTATGATCAAAACAACTCAAGATATAGAAATTATTTAAAATGTACATTAATTTCCACAACCCTAACCCACATCTGTGTGTGTGTATATATATATACATATATATATATATATATATATATATATATACATATATATATATATATATATATATATACACACACTTATATATATATATATATATATATATATATATATATACACACTATATATATATATATATATATATATATATATATATATATATATATATTATATATATATATATATATTATATATATATGTATATGTATATATATAATATATATATATATATATATATATATATATATGTATATGTATATATATAGATAATATATATATATATATATATATATATATATATATATATATATCTATATCTACGTATATATACATACATATATATTACATATACATATCTATATATATATATATATATATATATATATATATATATATACACACATATATACATATACATATATATATATGAAGCAATATACTGAATATACTGAATTTGAAGAAAATATTCTCTGTCTGAATTTCTTGTTGAAAAAGATGCCTGAAGATGGGTATAGCTGGTAGGTAAGAGCTGGAAAACACAATAGGAACATAGCATCAAGTATTACCAAGTTCAGGTTCAAATTTCAGAACAAAAACAACAACATATTAGACAGGTTTTTCTAAGAGTCACACAAGGCATTTCCAAGCTGAGCAATTTGGAGATATTATAACATTTATAACATGGTTTGTCAGTGTTTGGAAACACTGTAGTGACCAAAGTTTCCTTGCTGCATCAGAGTCTCCCACATGCAGCTTGGCTCTCACTGCATCATACATGTCCGTGATCACACGGCCCTGAAGCTGCAGGTTTAACAGTGAGATGCTTCATTATGTCTCACAAACAGGCCAGCTCACATCGTCACTTTTCGTCCCAGAGATCTGTGGTGTGTTTCCCTTTGCTTCCAAAAACGGCCAGATTTCCTCACTAAACTAAAAAAAATCCACTCAGCACTTTCCCTCGACTCAGCCATCGCACCGCCATGTTCAGAATGTATTTCCTCAGGAAAAGACTTACATTGACTCGTATAAATGTTCCTGTCTGTGTAACGGTACTTATTACATGTTCCATCTCCAGAGCTTTACAACACAGCGCTTCCTGGTGTGTGATGTGGTGATACACCGTCAGCTCACCTGCACAGATCTCCCGCTGCATCTTCTCCCGCATCCTGCCCACTAATCCGCTCTTTTCATCACATCGCAGTCTGTCGTCAGTCCCGTCAGTTTGTCCCGGGGAAGTTTCATTTCATTCACACATTTAGATACTTCCTTAAATATGTATTTTCCCGTGGTTGTGCCATGCATTGAATTGGCTCAAAGTTATGATTTTGATTTTGAGCTTAATTGCTAGTTTGAGGAGCTGATTGTACCTGCTGTTGTAATTGTGATCTCAAAATTTAAATAGTTGAGATTCTAAGCTTTCTAAAAAGATGTGACATGTGACATCCAGCATGGTGGACTGTACACAACACATCCAGGATTGTGGACTGTACACAACACATGGCAAAATAAAACTCCTGCTGGGCCCGCAGGCGTCCACATGGTAAGAGGTTTTAAATGAAGTTAAATATATGTTTCACAAAACTCTAATATTGTCGGTCGGAATGATCGGCCATCTGTGTAACGACAACAACAGGTCTGTACCACTAATGATGCAATAACAAGTGCTTTCATTAGTTTTATTTATATATAGATATGCTATATAAATAAGTATGTGGATAATGGTGAATATATGTCTCTGCTGCAAATACTGTGAGTTACATCTGAGCAACCAAACTGAACCCGAGTAATAAATGTCCAGTGTTATAATACAGCTCTGACCTGGAGATTCATATTTAGATATGGAGTTGATCTCAGGCTGATTGTATAAACTTCAGATCACAGAGATGAGGTGACTGTAAGAACACATGTGTACAAAATGGACGTGGAGGATTCCATGGTTGCTATGGTTTTCTCCAGGTGCATCATTTATATACGATCATTATTTAAAAATAAACAACGTCTGAACATTTTTTTTCAACTTTCACTCAACGATTTCTTCCAAACTATCTTCTTCTACTGCAGACTTTTTACTTCCGGACAAGAAGTAAAGACTCACAGAGACGAAAGCAACTCAACAAACCTCCATCATGGAACATGTGATATTTGATCACTTTGAAAGTCTGCAGTGTTTTCTATGTCATTTACCGTTGAATCGTCAAACTATTCATTAAAAACAACGTACAATTATGTTTTAATAATATTCCCTCTATACATATAATAAGATAATGTATATCACTGATCTCCCAGCTGAAATACGTTGATATTTTAATGAAGCTAATTGAAATAGGCCTTCATCACTAAAGTACTTCGGCTTAGTACATACAGTAATTCCCAGTAGATATGTGACATTATATTTTCATACAATATAATAAAATATATAATATGGGCTACAGTATATGCATCACTAAGTTATTACTGACATGAGGGCGAAGTCAAAATGTCTGCTCTGTACTTGTGAAGCCTCATTCTGACATGTGTGTGTTGTTGCAGTGTGATGTATCCGTCCACCTGCAAGTCAAGCAGACAGGAAGGAGAGTCTCTTCACGCCAAGCAGAGGGTGCAAAGAAGCCTGCAGCCTGCAGACAGTGTCCCTGCTGCAGAAACAATCAGGTGAGACATTTGATTCTCATGTTTGTTCTTTCAAATTTTTAAAAGTATGTTGTTAAGAAAGAAGTTTACTGGAGCCTGACATCCTCTCGTGTGTTGCTGACCTTCTCCAGGCGCCAGTTTTAAAGCAAAAGCGCCAGCGCTCTCCTGCTTCTGCAGACCTTCCCCAGAAGAGGAAGCGGGCCTACGTGGCTCCCAGCCCCCAGACCCCCACTGCTGCACTGCACCTTGACAAACCTCTAAAGATACAGAACCGCTCAGTCGAGGAGTACCAGCAGCTCTACCATGAAGCTGTGGATCATATGCTGAGGTATGTTGTGTCAACAATCAATCAGATAATTAACACATTTTCCATCACTGAGAAATCTATCGCAAAATGTTTCATTCATCGTTCTGTTTTAATTTCTGTGTCTTCCGCTCCTCACAGGTTCAAGAGTGGTCGTCTGCGTCCGTATAGTTTACATCTGGGACGTCTCATCAAGCAGAAACTGTGGGAGAGACTGGACCGTCCCACGTCCACACAATCAGTGGATGAAGACGGACTGGTGCTGGTGGACGTTTCCTACAGGGTTGTTATCCATCCTCCGCTTAATGACCTGGATGTTTCCAGAGAGCCAACTCCACCTGTCAGCAACCTGCAGGCATAGCCTCCACCTACAGATTCCTGCATACAGCTTCAGCCAAACCTTCACCTACAGCCTCTATAATTAACCTACAGCCACCGCCTCCACCTGCAGTTTCTGGCAGACAACTGCAGCAAAACCTCCACCCACAGTGTCTGTCAGAAACCGGCACGCACAGCCTTCACCTGCCGATTAATGCTTATAGCAGAGACAAAACCTCCATCTACAGCTACTGTCAGCAACATGCAACCACCACCTCCACCTGCAGGTTCTGGCAGACATCCATCCATCCATCCATCGTCTACTGCTTATCCGGGGTCGGGTCGCGGGGGCAGCAGGTCCAGTAAGGAACCCCAATCTTCCCTTCTCTGGGCCACATCCTCCAGCTCCGACTGGGGGATCCCGAGGTGTTCGCAGGCCAGTGAGGAGATATAATCTCCCCACCGAGTTCTGGGTTCTGGCAGACAGCTGAGACAAAACCTCCACCTACAACCTCTCCCGGCAACCTGCACGGCCAGCTTCTGTCCTATTGCCATGTGGAGACCTCAGCGAGGATCGGAGATACACACACACAATGATCTTTCAGTTAACATGCAAACACATTTATAGCTTCCTGGGCAGATAGTTTAGAGCTGCGTTTCTGTTTGGTTTTCTTCTTCTTCTTCTTCTTCTTCTTCTTCTTCTTCTTCTTCTTCTTCTTCTTCTTCTTCTTCTTCTTCTTCTCTTCTTCTTCTTCTATCTTCTTCTTCTCTTCGCGTGAATAGTGTTTTTTGGGTTAATGGTGTGTTGTCATTGTGAGCCTAGGTGAAGAATAGTTTAGCAGCTTGACTCTGATTGGACTGTGTTATTCAGGTCTGTTTGTGGGTCACTGATTGGACCACAGTGTCCTGTCTGACTATGCATCTCAATGGACACAAGTTGTGGAGGGATTGTTGTTGCTCTGTTTGATGGAAACTCTTGGCACAATATGCCATTTGAGCAAGAACCAAGCTAAACCAGAAGCCTGAATAGTCTTATGACATACAGTAAGTATTGATGTAAGGTAAAATCTAAAAGTGTGGCTTCAGGAAAGTGTTTTTCAAAGCCCCCATTTCTCTTCACTACAGTAGTGTATATGATGTAGATAGACCATGTCAGTCTAAATCCAATCCAGGTGCCAGTTGGAAATCTTTTGCACATAGAAAATGCCACATTGAAAGTTAAGAGTGAAAGTGTCACTAAAACAGTAACAAAGTAACAAAGACTGAGTGCTACATACAGAGAAACATAAAGTCATCCACATCACATGTTCTGCTTCTTTACCACCTTTAGTGAAAAAGTAGTGGTTCCCCCTGGTGGGGTGCAGTACTGCAGATGTGGAGTGAAATTAAAGTTGAGTTGATTTTTACCACGGCAGATATTTTTACTTGTTAAACATGTGTCACTATAATATTAAAGTGAAATCACTTTTTTTAAAGCGTCAAACTCACCAACTCTGCATTTCCTCTCAGCAAGATACAAATCACACATGGCATGAGCTTATGTGACGTGTTGGCAAACACTTTTACACATCCAGCAGACACAGCGGAACATTAGCATTCAATTGGAGTTGTGTTTATTTGATTACAAATAATAAATGAAGTTAATGCTGCTGTGTCTTTTGCATGATTCATTTGGAGAGGCACAGAGGGCTTGGAGGCAGAAAGTCCTTAGAAAGTCTCGAAACTTCATTAAAAAATGATGCGGTTTTAGTGATAAATTGAGTGAGAGGGTACTTTGTATACTTTGTGAAACGCTGTCAACAAAGCATTCTTAAATATGTGTGCTTTCTTGTGATTTCGGCATTATGGCAAGATGATATGGTTGAAAGCTAAGAAAATCTAGGTTAAACAGTAGTGAGCACGTTCAGCTGCCTCAGAATCAATAACATTATTTGGCTTCCTTTCCATCACTGTGGTCCAGTTTTAGAGTTTAAATGTTTGTCACATACAATTTTGCACCACATACGGTTATATATATATAGCATATATGGCATTGATTGAACACTCTTCTGGCTGCCCTAGCATGTGCATCAGACTCAGGGGTTCTAGTGGAGCTGCTGTGCATCTAAAGCTGATGCTAGCTGGAACCTCTCCCTCTCATTGGTGCCTTTCCTCAGCAGTGGACCTCATAAAAGTAATTTTAGCTCTCTGGAACTCTGATAGCTGAATGAGCTTTTGTGATGTCCCCAAGGCTGCTAGCAGAGAGAGAGAGAGAGGAGAGAACAAAACTTCTCTCAGCCGGAAAAAAAAATATGTCATTGGATGGTACAGCGGGCCACACAAAACACTGGCAAGAAGTAAGAAGGTGGTCATGTCTGCTTTATGACTAATACATGGACACAAGGATGAAAACGCATGATTGCATGAAAATGCAGTGAAGTTGCAGTGATAAAGGAGTTTTAATTGAGAATGTTAAGCTTTTAGCATGTTTATGGCAATGTATGTTTATGTTTGTACCATGCCTACCTACGTCTACTCCAGAAGGCAAACAGGCAGATCACCTTAAGCAAGACATCTGCAGACTATCAGACAAACTAAAACAGAAGGATATTCTTTTGTCCAGTTTTACTGCCGCTGCCACTGTTCAGGCATCGGATAGCGAGCTTGGATATTTTGTAGATGCAGTGTTCCACTAATGCTGCCCCTGCTGCCCGATCACCTACCTTTCTGATGTCCAAAGATGTCTATTTGGCCTATTATCCCTTGGTTGGCCTCGATGACACTGGCACTGTCCTGTTTTGCAGCCGGGGAGAGTGGCCCGTCCCCAGAAGGAAAGCTTCAGGTAGGGGCAGTGGGCACAGTCCCGACTCCAAAGACACAGCTAGCACATATAACAGCCATTTTAAAGTATTTGCATTGGTTGCCTATCTGTTTTAATATTGATTTTAATATTTAATTAATAGTTCTGTTAATCACAAAATAGTCTCTCAGACCTGCTCTTTAGATATGTATCTCGCAGGTCTCTCAGATCCTCTGCACCTGGCCTGCTAGTCGACACAAGGATCTCAACAGAAATGTATGGGAAGACAGCTTTTAGCCACTGTTGCCCTAGTATCTGGATTTGACGTATGTATGTGGATGTGGACGGAACAAAACCCAAGAACGTTATTTTAAAATCTAGTGAAGATCAAAGTTTACAAATGTACCAAAAGCTAAATTTATGAAAATGTGTATAACATGATGCACATGTGTTGACGCCATTATTATATTTTGCATCCTGTCTCTTGATAATGCATATTCATTTTTATGTTTCTGTTTTTTATTCATCTGTCCCAACGGGCTCTTTTATGGAACGCCAGGACATTGTTTTCCAAACACAGAGAGAGCTAAAATATTGGAGTTTCTTACAAAGGCAAAAGAAAGGTTGATGCTAAATTACTTTGAAGGGACTAAATACAAAATTCAGAGCATATCTATGATTGAGTGATTGCCTGCAGACGTCTCTCAACATGGAGATGCCTGAGACGGTTGCTAGCAGCTAACGGTGCTAGAAGCTAATGGTGCTAGAAGCTAACAGTGCGAACAGCACTAGCAATGCAAACAACGGCAATAGTGGTGACAACTGTCTTAACCGAGGGGTACCGGATGATGGACGTTACACTTCTGGGACAACAGCGTTGGTGAGGACGAGGGTGTTATCAACGAAAACCATCATGTGAGCACCGTGCAGAGCGGCGGCCATTAGCTAGCCAGTAGGCTCACATACACAACTCACAAACGAAGAACAAATAAACTTGGTTTAAAACACAGAGGGAGTGTGACTTCATTCTCTGCACAGGAAATCATTCATCCACTTTATATTTATAAAGCAAATAGTTGTTTGCTGCTATATTAATGTTCTGAATGTCATATAGATAACCTTTAATTATTGCACTTGGTTATAAACACAAAAAATGAAAGGCCAAACCCTGCCTAATTTCACTCCTCTGCACTATGAGCTCATTATAAACAAAAGGGTTTATCCCTTTGGGTGTATGAATGTGCTCAGTAAAGTTCATGACAATCTGCCTATAAGATTATGATATGAAGTAAGAAAGTTTGGCCTGCTGGTGGAATGAGAGAAAACCTCATGGTGTAATGGAAAGGGTTCATAATCTGGGAGCATGAGTGACCTCGTTATGTTCAACGACAAACCACACTAATCATTTATGAGTTCTAGTAGAAATTGTGGCACTAGAAATTATGGTGGCTATAACAGACAGACATGAGTCACTGAAAACAAGATAATTCATCCTCTGGAGACTCTGAATATCCACAGCAAATGTCATTCAAATGCAGCTATTAATTTATCCGAAGGGGGAAAATAGTTTTCTGTAGCACTAGATCAAAGCTCATTAGAATGAATAGGATTACTTCTCTTGAGACCATGAATATACATACCAGATTTCTGTCCAGTAGTGTAACTCTTTTGTTTTAAACCAAAGCGACCAACTTGATTCATTCCTGTGAGTGCAAGCTTTTTACATATGAACAAAGAGCCAGATGGAAGAAGTGGCTTCCTTCAGGTTCCAGTGAGGACATTTCTCATGTCACAATGTGACAAATCAAGCGACCTTGTCCCTGACATTGACGTGAAGCCGACCGACAGGGCCTGTATGCTTGTGAAGTTCTACTGAACTTGGCAGGTAGTGAACAGATTACAGGGAGATTTCAGATCATTGTCAGGCCCCTACTGGCCTTAGTCATCAGACATGCTGTGCTGTCAGAAGCAAGAGCAGCTGGTGAGTTAAAGCGACAGTGATGTGACATGAGGTTTTGCTGCTCGCTCGCTGAGGTCCGGCTCCTTCTCTCAGCATGCAAACTGATCGGCTTTGGCATAATTTCTGCCTGGGTGATGCTCAGCGCTGTCTGCAAAAAGGAACACTGCATGCATTCTTGTCTGGAGATACATTGCTATTTCTCTTGTGGATGTCAAAATTGCAATCCCAGCATTTGACCCAAATACAACAGGTTTTCTGCGTGTGACACAGCTCATCAGAATCAAAAACAGTTTTATTGTCAAGTAGATTTTCTTAGACAAGGACTAGGTCTTGGTGATTTGGTGCATAATGATAAATACATTGCCAAATTCAAGAAAAATAATTGTGTTGCCCTTAAAACATTTTCAATATCCTCTTTAAATAATTTGTCTGTAATTATTTTAGTTGAAAAGGAGAGTTAATAATATTGTAATTTTTTCGTTCACTTCATGTGATGACGTCACTTCCGGTTCAGTAACTTCCGGTTCGGGCACTTCCTGTTAGCGGCAGAAAAAACATTTGCATCCACTAGGAAACATCATGGAGTTAGTTTTGTATGTTCATATATTTGACAGTGGAGATGTTAAAGATAATATTTTTTCTTAAGATTTTGTTAAAAATTATGTTTGGTGAGTTATTTTAAAACAGGTTTATTTGATATGCCAAATAGCCTACTAACCTTGGGAAGTGCAAAAGTTCACAGTATGAAGTATAAAGTATGAAAGAACATTTGCATTTTGGAAGATAGTAATTTGTAGTTCATCAGCTGCACAAAGCTGATTGGTTCTTGGCTATCTCACTGTACGTATCTTGTTATACTGTATATTGTAGTCCTAATTGAATAAATGAAGGTTCTTTTTAAAAATGAAACGGAACATTCTTGATATTCTGTATGTATACCAGAAGTTATTATGGTTACGTTGTACACATTGTAGCAACAGCACAAAATATATATTTTTTATGATTTCGGACCCAACTTTTATATCTGTACTAACTAACTAGCTTAGGAGCTAAACTAAGACTTGCCTTTTTGTCTGACACTTTTAACAAGAGGGAGAATTTAGGTATCCTGTGCTCTACTTTACTTTGCATGGTGCTAAAGAGAAAAAATATCAGGTCACTCCACCTACTTCAAAGAAATAGGGCGCAGTATTTCACCTCTAAACTGGATCCATACAATCTCTGATGTTCAGTTGTAGAAGTTTGACATTTTTATTGTATTCAAATGTATTCTTTATATTGTGTCTTGCATTTACTCCTGTGTAATGCCTGTCAGAACAGAAGAGCAGTGACACCAGCAGAGTGGATTTACCAACGCAGACCTCTGACACCAAGCGTCGCACAATCCCGACTGGTCAGCTGTGCATGTAAATAGTGTGTTAAGTCGTTAAAAAGACCACATGGCCACACAACCGTAGATTTTCAACCGACTTTGTATCGTTGTGGGTGATATGAGCTCCATGTTCACCCTCCCGTTAAAATCTGCCCCTTGCTGGCAAGTGATTGAAAATAAAACAATTAATTAATTTCTAATGCCCCCTTTTGATATTTCTATTCAACATTTTCACCATTTGCCACGATAATGTAATGTGTTTGAGTTGAAATATTTGAGGGCTTTTCTTAGCAAATATTGATATATTTTAGTCTAGTTTAGATTAATTAATCACAAAGCATATAATTAATTTGATACATTTAATCACTTGACAGCCCTCATATTTGAAAATAAACAAGCAGCTCATAAACATCAGAGATAAGAAGTTTGGGAGTTTTACTTTCCCCACAGGCTCAGGCTGCCGGACAGGGAGGTTCGCCCCAAAGCTTGCTGCTGTATTTACACCCTGCAACTTAAAGAAGGGTGCGTCATTCAGCTGTGAGTGTGACTACAAACGGCGTTCACCCCGTCACAGTGTGCGAGGGTGTAGGGGCCGGATTGGAATTGGGCCATAGTTTTCTGTTTGCAGTTTGCTGCCTTTCCCTCCTTTCCCACCTATACACCTGCTCTGTATCAGCCTTGTTTGTCCTTCCCTGCTCCCAGAGTTCTTGCCAGCCAATCAGCTCTTTCCCGGCTCCCAGTGTTTGTCCCCTGCAAATCAGCTCCGTGCTTCTTCTCACGCCTGAGCTTCTCCGCCCATCTCTCTACCTGCATTTCATTCCCTCGTCAGATTAGTTTGTATTTAAGTCCTGGTTTTTCGTTCAGTCTTCGTTGGATCCTTGGTTTGTTTTTTAATCATTAGTTTTGGCCTCGCCTGCAAGAACGTTGAATAAAACTTATATTCTTTAAGTTTATGTTACCTGCAGTAACTCCTGTATTTCGATCCACCTGCATCACTCTTCATGACGTTGCTCTAATGACCCGTCTTCTGATAGAGAACACCGTCCCTGACGCTTGAGAAAGCTGGCTGCTGCCAAAATCAATCAATAGCTTCAGCACACAAGCAATAATCATCATGTTGTTGATGAAAATGAACACATTGCCTTAAGTCCCATCAACATCAGTCTGTGCAACACACTGACAGCCAACTAATACGATTACATAGTAGCAACGGATCTTATACTTTGTGATAGCAATAGACCTGATATCACTGTTTCCTAATGAAGGCATGATACCCTCCCACAGGAACGTGTTGCATTTAGAGAAAGTCATGTGTTATCTGTGTATGTCCTCTCAGCAGCTGTTCTCCAAAGGCCTGGCAGAGTGATGTGTCAGCACCACCTCGGCTCTGCAGGCAGCACATATCAAGCTGCCAGGATGTGCACTGCTTTCCTGCAGCTCATTCAGATCTGGCGTCAACAGAGCTCCAATGTTCCGTGTGGGCAGTTGAACTTTATAGAGACCTTTAAAAAGATAACTGCTTATAACTTAAACATGCCAATGACATTATTAAGACTACAAGGTGACATACAAAAACAAATAGAGAGTAATGTAGTAGTTTAACGTTAAAGGCTTGTCTCACACACATTATAAAACATTGTTTCTCACTTGCCTCTAGTGGCATCGAGCCATGCTTTGATTTGTACGGATTTATCTGCCTCTTAATGTTCGGCCTCCACCCTGAGACAATGCTGGAGAATAGAACTGCATTTACAACTGCAACATTTCCCGAAACAGTGTTGTCTTAATCTGGATAAAACAAAGACTTCCCTGTCAAAGGTTTTCATATGAAGGATTTTTTTTTGGAAGAAGGTAAATCCAATGAAACATGCGGCCGTGTTTTTAAGTGAAGGCAGAACTCTCAGACAAGATTATAAATAAAACCAACCTGAATCTTTTTATTCGTGAGAGAGATCAATTCTAAGCGGTCAGCAATGTTTACATTGAGTTTCATTATATAAACAATAAAAAGTCAGTTGTTACCTAAAGATTACATTAATATATCACCAAAAGGTTTTTACCAAATACGTTTTAGATAAACTGTAATCGTCACCTGGATTATACACATTGAATGTTACCACAGAATGGTTTCATTCGGGCTCCTTATCTTAAAACTACGTGGACACTCAAGGATCCCACGCCGTTAAACCAAACGTCAGCTGTGGGTTTTAGTTGTTGATACAAAAGAAGCATCTTACACACTCCACAATCAAAATACAAAGAATATGACAAATAGTTTTACAAATTACAAGACATATGAAGCATTAGGGGATTAGCCATTGTGATCAATTGACCTTAAAAGAATATCTATAAAAATGCCATCAGGTACGAGAGAAGCCCTCCATTTATGCTGTTCACTCCCAAATCGGCTTGTGCAACTTAAAATTTGTCATCAATCAGAAACAAGATTTGCAAAACTTTATTTTGTAAATGACGCCATCATGTGCAGTCTTACCAGTGAACATTCAGCATTTACACATTTGTGAAAAACTTTTAGATAACATTCTCAGTAAGTATTTAACAGTGATGTATCAAACTATAAAAATATGTTTTATGTCCCCTCCAGTGGAGAAAATGTGATGCAGTGCCACATCGGCTGTCTGATCGTATACATTCATGTAAACAGTGCATGAGTACCTTACAGTGGGATACTTCCCACTGTTAATCTGCTGATGTGCTCATGCCAACACCATTTGCTGCTGCTTCAGCTCCCGACACCACCCCAACCGACTCTCTATGTGCTGAGCTTTTGGTATTGTTGATTTGACTTATTGTTGTTTTGATTATTGAAGAACACAAATCAGAGCAGTCTCTACCAAATACAACTATATAAATACATATTTGCAATAAATAATAATTTCCTTGACAAAGTGTTTCTGACTGAAATGTCATTTTGAAGTGAAGCACCAGCATTTGTCCTCTGTAGCATTCAAGGAGTCATCCAATCAAAGAGACAACATTCTTAATCTCACCATGCCGGCACTTGATTTATAAAATCACACATGTGCTTTAACTAATGTATTGTACAATATGTGGTATAAATAGAGAAGGTGCAGTGTAACAACAGTTTATCTTTTGCGTTTTGCCTTTAGTTAGTAAAAGTCAATTACAGCAGGCTGGTTGAAGTTGTTCAAAATAAAGAGCAAAGACTTTAATTGAGTAACAATTCAGGTTTTCTTTACAGTTGGAACAGCGTTAGGAGTAGCTAGTAGTTTTGCCTGAGCCTTTGAACAGCTCTGAGTTTCCCAGACAGACAGAGCCATTAGACAGAAGGTTAATGGAGCTCCATTTGATCACATGTTCAGAGATGGCATTTCTGATCACAAAGATGAAGAGCTGGATTGACCTGAGCAGGGCAGGGAACTCTAGAGCTGAGAAGAAATGCAGAGTTGGTGGATTTGTCACAAGTGGTGGCTTCACATTACACATAGTCACTTAATTCTTTGCTGTCCACATACAAATGAACATGCATGTTTTTGCACAATTATACAAATTAAATGGCTGAGCATCTGAGCACTACAGTCTGCAGTAAAAATCTTCTCATATCAGAAGTTGAAGTAGGCTGCAGAAGTACTGCACTGTTACACCACCACCTAACCCCCCTCCTTTCTTATGTCTTTTCGAGCTGCACCCAGAGATGACTGTGTAGGGAAGAATTAGGTCAGGCAGGAGGATACTGCAGTGGGGTTAGCATGACATAGGTGCCCATGTTCTGCTGTGCTGCTTCTTTGTTTGCTGCAGAAATATCTGGACAGAGACGTAGATAGATACATAGCCATGTAGAGAACTAAAGAGAAGAAGTAAAGCAGCAGAGATCATCAACACAGACTATCGGAGGGGAAAAGGAAAACAAATCAAGGGCATTGCTGGCCCTGCTCGCTTGGAATGCAGTGCGGTGCAGTGCAGCACTGGTGGAGCTCTGCAGCTCCCTGCCGCCGTGGTTTAGCACAGCTCATATGCATAACGCTATTCAGCTCATGTAAGGCCATCGCTCTGCTGCGGAAACACAGCGATGATGGCAAAGCGGGTGCTGAGGGGAACATCTGTTTCTAATAATAGTCTTCATCCCCAATGGTACTGTAACCCCCCCACCCACACACACACACACACACACACACACACACACACACACACACACACACACCACACACACACACACACAAAGGTGTCCTCCTTCTTATTCTGTAATTCTCAGCTTCATGAGGCAGCAGTTTCTCTCTGCTGCCTCATGAGAGGTGATGTCATCTCCAGTTTATCATTGGCCACTAACAGGTCCAGTGGCAGGCTAAATGGCTAATCTGTCTGTTTTATTACTCAGTGCTGCACCGCTGTACAACACAGAGCGGAACGCTTGTAGCTTGTCTTCTGTTACTGTAAACAGACATTGGAACTAGAGCCCTGACACTGCTTTTGTGAAAGCAAGTTATTCCTAATAGTATAGAGATTCACAAGGTAATGAAACAAGACTTGGGGGGATATTTACTACGCCTATTGCAAATGACTGTCAGATTCATGTTACTGAATAAGCCCTGGTGCTGTTCAACAACATATGGACAGTTTTTGCTGCAGAACATGGAATATTGGAATACTGCAATTATACATCCTTCAACCCAGCAAGGAAGTTTAGCCCATGTAGTCTGGATGGTCAGCAGACCCATATGACATAAGTACAACAGTTATTGTGGTGCATTGGCGCTCCCTGGTGGTGGAATCTGGCAAGGTACGTAGTCTGCAGGTGCAGAGTTTTTCAATTGCAGCACACTGTTGAGCAGGAAAATACGCTTCAACACCTCGATAAAAGTAGAAAAGTAATTTAAAGACTGTTTGGAAGAGAGCGACCCTGTGTAAGTCGATGTTACTGACATTAGCTGCTAGCTAAAATGGCTATTTAGCACTGTGGCTGTTGTCAGTTTTTCCTACTTGACAATTGTTTAAAAAACAGTTAACTGGGTTTGGTGCCTGTTTTCACTGTATTCTGTCGAATTTCAGTGGAATAGAAGATTATTAGCTTAGTGGTAAGCTAACTAAGCTACAAGTGTGCTTCATAATATCTTCAGTCTCTTGGTAATTGTTGTTCATTTAAAAGTAAAAGTTTAAATATAAGTTATGGTATTCTAAAAGGTAAAAAGAAAAGCAAATTACAATGGTGTAAAATAGACTGAAATAGAATCTTTCTTGAGACCACAACTGTTTCCTGCTCTGGTCCTCGTCATTCCACTGCGTCCTGGTGTTCACCGTCCATCAGATGTTTCCCATCATCATCGAATCCGTCATCTGCGTTCTCTACAGATCCTGTGCCTTCACTGTTAGCATCACTTGGATGGCAGGACAGAGTTTCCCCTCATTTAAGGTTGTGCTAGGAACTCACAGAGTCAAACACAGTTTGATTCATTTTGTGTTTTATTTTTTATATTACATTACAGTTCATTTAGCTGACGCTTTTGTCCAAAGAGACTCACAATAAGTGCAAACAATCATGAGGATACAACTCCGAACAGCAAGAATCTTGCAAGAACATTATCTTCAAATAAGCCAAACCAATGTAAGTGACATACAAGTAACATACAAAGAACAGCGTTTTTTTTTTCTCATTTGTCGAGGTGCAGTCGAAACAGGTGAGTTTTCAGTCCGCAGAAGGTGTGAAGACTGTCTGCTGTCCTGACATCAATGGGGAGGTCGTTCCACCATTTTGGAGCCAGGATAGCAAACAGGCGGTTTTGTTTGAGGGGAATCTGAGTCCCACTCGCAGTGAGGGAGTAGCGAGCTGATTGGCCGATGCAGAGCGAAGTGAACGTGTTGGGGTGTTTGGTTTGACCATGGCCTTGATGTAGGAAGGGGCTGATCCATTCACAGCACGGTAGGCCAGCACCAGTCTTGAAGCAAATTCTGGCCGCCTCTGGTAGCCAGTGAAGGGAGCAGAGGAGCGGTGTAGTGTGGGAGAACTTGAGTAGGTTGAAGAAGTCTCAGGACATTTTTTCAAGCCGTTCTTGTGTGGATGCAGTCAGGAGGAAGTCAGAGAAGGACTCTGATGCACTATTTCCAGACCTCTGGATGATAGCTCGCATATCTGCTTTTAAAGAAATTATTAATAAATTCATACAAACTGGCAATTCAGGTATTTGTTCAAGTAATTGTTTCCAAGAACATTAGAAATCATAGTAATCATACTGTGTGTCACTACATGTCCATACTGTAGTCCATGGCAGTCATAATATATATATATATATATATATATATATATATATTATATAAATATATATATTATATACAGTATATATTTATATACATATTATATAATATATATATATATATTTATATACATATTATATAGTATATATATTTATACATATATATATATTATATATTTGTTTAAATATATATGTATATGACTCTGTTGCAATGGTCCCATTCAGGAAATGCTGCTTGTGAATCCAACTGATCTTTAGTCTGAATATCTGTGTGTAAAATGCCTTTTGTGATGTAAGGCAGTTAAAGTCATTAGCAAGCAATGACTAATGAAGTAGCAATGGTTGTCTTTATGCTTTAACCCCTCTTGTCTTTGTCTTTGTGTTGTGACCACAGAGGGGAATTGTTCAGATGTGCCTCAAGTACACGATTGCTTTTTTTTCACAAAGTTTGCATTTCCCTCCAGCTTGGAGAGAAATGCATGCCTCAGCATCCTTACAAAGTGCAACGAATGCTGGAAAGCCGGAGAGCTGTGAGTGGAATCTTAACTGCAGCTTTGCACCTCAGATTAGCTCGATAGAGAGCAGTGATGCAACATTCTCCTGCCAGCTGCCTCCAAAGGTTACCAGCAGACAAATGAAGCATTTTGAAGAGCCTTTCATTAGAATGACTACAAGGTCTTTAGGAGCTATTATAAATGACATAAATAAAGCCAATGTTGTTCGACATTTAACACAATTTTTAATGTCTTGTTTCTGAATGCTTTATCACTGCGTGTGCTGTTTTTTCTCAGTGACCTTGAGATTTGGAAGACCAGCGTCCATCCTGTTAGCTAATGATCAGCCTTATTCTTGTTATTCTCCACCTGTCCTTGTCTCTTGTACACCCTCAGATCAAATCAATATGCAAGCAAAGGCAGCCAGGGATCTTCACTGGGTGTTTACACTGACAGGGATTTGTGTTACTGTATTGTTATGTTAAATCATGTTTGCAAAATGAGTTACTGTATGAGTCAAAATAAATCCTAAAAGATCTTTTTAAAGGAGCAGATGTTTCCTGGTAATCTCGGCTCCATTTAATTTGGTTTTCCTTAATTTAAATGTAAAATATTTGTACTTATGAAACAGACGTCACCATTCACTCGGTTCTTCTGATAAATTGAGCATTTACAAGTAGTAGTAGTTACAAGTACAAATCTGATTGAGTGAAATCGCATTATAAAGAAATATGTGGATGTGTTGACTGGCGCTGTTTCGGGATGCTAAACAGTAACGTTATACACTCACTTTAGTTTATTTAACTTAAATCAATATCAGCTGAAATTAAAAGTCTTTCTTTAGGAGTCATACAAAGTCATACGTTAGGATTTAGGAGTAACATCAGTTAAACGGGGAACCCAGATCTGTTAAATTAAGCAATATGTTAATAGGGTCTGGTAAGTGATGAGGTTTTACCACGGTCAGGTCGGTGAGTTTTTCTGAGAATTTTGATCACTTACCAACAAAAATGAACACATCTTAGCCTACTGGTGTTATGGATTGCTTGATGGCGCTTATTGTCATTCCACAATTGCTATTTTAAGTTACAGGAGTCTGACAAGTCGGGTTATGTTATGGTATGTGTGGGATGCGTGACATGAACACATGTTATGGACAGATTTAAGGTCAATACTGCAGGCTATCGGCATGATAGTTAAATCAGCTAAATTAACTGTAATGTAATGTTATGTAATGATAGATGAAACACAAATGGTCTCTGCCCTCTCGCCCAGGGCCATTGACACCGGCTCGAAGACAACCCTTGCTTGGAATTGTGTTGTAGTGAAAAAGCGGATAGTTTAGTACAATAGGGCAAGAAACACAAGTTACATCATTAACCAAAATGCACCGTATATGACAACTGCACTGTTACACAAATACAATACAAATGGCCTCCTGATATTTTAGTGTAAAAACATCACCAATGTAACACACCAAAAGAACATCGATTTGTCAGACCCCAAAATGGGTGTATAGGTGGTCTGTGCAAGCAGCTTAATACGACCCATATTTACGTTTATTGTTACGCAGCGACCTCTAGTTTCCGTAGTAATTAAGACGGGAGTAACGAAGAAAGTCAGGGAGGAGGTCAGTGTGGATGGATGGGTCAACGTTGACTTATTTTAACTTGCGTACCAACCGGAGTTAAGCGTTAATCAAGCGTGATCTTTTACAAACATGTTCAAAAAAGCGACGTTTCACAATTTCACTGCTCACTGGTTCTCTAAAATGGACATGTTTGTCGTTTTGGTAGTCATTAGCAAACAACCTATTCTTGAATGGATACATTGCATTGGGTCATTGTTGTGCAGCTCTCGATCTGTGTATACTGTATATCTCTATATCAGATCAAAAGTAACTGAAATAAATTGTGATTTCTATGGCTTACTATGAGGAAAACAGAGCTCCCGTCCAGTACAGCTACAGGTGATACAAATTAACACTTCTATTTTTAAATGTCATGTTTGTTGAGTTTATCAAGTGTTGAACCTGTTTGACCATACAGTATTGACATTTAACTAGTCATTGTAAAGAATTATTGGGCTTGCTGTGATGGAGCATGTGGTGCAGGAGACAGCTGTCAAAAAAGTGGAAGACATGAGGCTTTATCCTTGAGGTTACACTGACTCATACTCTGACTGCAGCGCTGATGATGTGACAGGAGCAACTGAAGGGCAGGTGAAGGAGGAAGCTCCAGCTCTCTAAGGAGTAGTGAAAAGAATTGGAGCGAACAGGCCGGTGAAGGTTCCCGCTGCTTAATAAGAAGTGACGTTACACAACATTATCCACCTCAGCAGTCTGTGCTGCGGCTGGAACAACTCTTTTTTAAAAAGAAGGTACAGACTGCATGGAAAGATGCGGCACTCTGACAGCCCGGACTGTGAATCATGGTGCACAGAGACACAGAAGTATCCTATGACACTAATGCACACATTTAGTGCTTAATACTTATGTTGCCAGCCCTCTCACTGCATTAACTGGTCCGTCACAGTGTCCGAGTGTTCTATCACAGTGGTTGACCTATATAGTGACAGAGTACAGTGTAGAATATACAGATATCGTGATCTGTTTTTGTCCCTGAGCCGAGTATCTGCTGTCATGAGTCTGATCCAATAGTAATATTTACTTAAATGTTCATTTAAATATGTAACTGATATGTAAACATGAAAAAAACAAAATGCTAAAATGTACCTGAAAAGCTGCTTAATATTAAAGTTTAAAGTGTTTTTGGAAGTTGTGTCGGTACTCAGTCACTCAGTCATTTGTCATTTGTGGAGAAAAATGCTCCACTCGAGAAAACCACCGTAATCAGTAATCAGTGGACGGTAGTTCCCACAACTCTTCTCACCTCAGTTTAAGACGTCACATTCCACTTCCATTCATATATCAATAATGTACGCTTATAAACCTAATATTCTAACTGGTACCTTATGTATCTGGATCAACAAGGGCTTGAAAAACAAAGTGTGTCAGATTTAGTAGGATACAGCTGTTTTTTTTAATGTGCCATAATGTTAAAAAAAAACTTTTTTCTTCTCAAACTGTCTGCCCGATTATAGCTGTATTCCCTTCTGGTTCAGCGCCTGCCCCTTTAAACTGGAATTACTGATCTCATATAGTATCAGCAGCTACATGTTTCACAGAGTAACTTTGATCTTTTACTTGTCGGACAGTTGTTCTCGTATGTATGATGTGAAATGTTTGTCAAAGCTGCAAATTTTCTGTCTGATATCCTTTCTGTGGAGAACATTGTATAATTCATACTGTCATCTGTCAACACTGTAATAAAGTGTGACTGTGAACCAGATACATGTGTTGTGTTGCTTACAATCAGAATTTACTGGCTGTAGTTAAGGATTACATTTAGTAAATACAGTCAGGATGTTAGACGGACCAGGTTTGTTTACCCTTCTATTTATTTTTATTTTTTTTATAACCTGTTTAAACAGTGTAATTACACTAAGTCTTTGTCAAAGAACATGTTATTTTGTATCTAATACTACACCCTCTACACTAGTCATAAACACAGTGCAAAAGTCTGAAGACGTAATATAAATGACATTATTTTAGCTCGTCTTTTTCAAGGGACCCGTTCCCGCTCAAAACGTCCTGAGGCATGCATCACCGGAGCAGAGCGGGCCTTCATGTAAACAAGGCCAGCTGATCTAACGTTTCACAGAAGGAAAAAACACACTTACTCACATCCAACTTTCCAACCTGCTACTGTCGTGATTTAACTGGAACCTGAGTATGATATACGAATCCACTGATATCGTCAGCAGGGGAGACGAGTCTGATTCGCTCTTTTTTTTTACACAGGTTTTCTGATATATGGAGCAGGAGGAAAAGAGGATTATCGTTTCTGAAACGAATGGTGTGTCTCGACGGACCCTATAACTTCAATCTGATTGACAAGCCCCCGGGGCAGCTGTACTTCTTCTCTATGTACTGAGGCAGACTGCAGCTACAGTGACTCACTATCACCTCTAGAGGAACAAGTGGTATTACAGACTGGACGGAGTGGAACTTGTCTATTTTAGTGTATTTTGTTACATTATTCAACATTACCATAGTTTTAATAAAATCTCACATCATGCAGTGTAGTGACATGCATTCCGCTGCTCAACAGTGACTTCATGATATTTTCCTCAATATAATCCTGTAGGAAACATCAGTCTGTGAGTCCAGAGGCTGTTTAGATTGTTGCGTGTCCCAGGTGTCACTTCAGCAGTCAGAATCGTACACTGTGGACAGAATATTCATAACACACCTCCATCAAGTAAACACATCCAGCAGATTGTGTTACTGCTTTGGCGTTATAGGCTGTTACTTTTTGACAACTTCTGACGAAGATCTCTGTTAAATCACGAAACATTGCACAATTAAAATAGCTGGGAGCTTTTAATACAGTGTGGATCTTTTGTCTGATTCTTATTATGTGTCCATCCTGAGAGAGATGTCTCCTCAGTTGCTCACCCTGACGTTTCTGGAATTTCTTCCCGTGTTGATTCAGGTTTGGGAGTTTACATATATACAATTTGATTGATTGATTGATTGATTGATTGATTGATTGATTGATTGATTGATTGATTGATTGATTGAAAGAAGAGCAAAGAACGGCACAGAAGGCTTTTCTCGATGGAAAACATGTTTTCACTCTTCTCCTGAGTTGGGTTCGGTGATCGGATTGTTTTAAGCTTGTGATAGACCGTGATGGATTTGCTTCATCCAATTTCCTGTGCCTGCACTTTTCCAAAGATGATGTTTCACATGGTTCTGTGTAACAAAGCATCAGCAATTAATTCTGTAGTCCAATTTTCCCACATGGGCTTCATAATGCGTACTAACACTCAAGGGATTAACACACAACAAGGCACTGACTGGACCTGGTGAAGTCAAAAGCTGCTTTATGGACTTATTTAATTTCATGTGAAAAACCATATGCAATCAGGAATTTAGTTTTACCATATCTGACAACATTGTAGATTGTCTTTTCAAGTATTATAAATGTGACACAATGAATCCTCTCCACCCACAGTTAATGTGAACCTTAATAAGAACCGTCTTAGTTCTGTCTTGGGGCTTTTAAAACCTAGTGTACATGTGACAAAAATCAAACGGGCATTCAGTAATTCTGTGAGTAGTTGTTCCAGTTTATTTCAGTTAAAAAAGTGACTTAATTGCTGATACACAACCTTTTAACCTTCCTATCATTATGTGTCCTTCCTGCAGGACTACACCATCACCATGTACTTCCAGCAGTCCTGGAGAGACAAGCGCCTCTCCTACACAGGCATTCCTCTCAATCTCACCCTAGACAACCGGGTGGCAGACCAGCTGTGGGTCCCTGACACCTACTTCATTAATGACAAGAAGTCTTTCGTTCATGGGGTGACAGTGAAGAACCGGATGATCCGGCTGCACCCTGATGGAACTGTGCTCTACGGTCTCAGGTGAGAGCTGCTTGCACTCATCACTTACTGGCCCTTTTCACCTGAGTACACTTAATAACCTGTAACGTGGGGCTTCCCAATACTTGAACTTTGCTACGCTTTGGTACAAGATTCTATCTATTCTATTTCCACTGTATTACCAAACTGGGACCTGGGACCTCTAAAGGGCAAAAGCAAGACTGACTGTGTCATTTTTATGTGCTATTTAGTAAACAACTGAAGTAGCGCAAGTAGTGGCAATCATGCTATTACTATTTTCACATTCCCCATTATGTGAACCGTAGAAAGAGAATCCAGTTCCCTGCTGGGGCCTTCACAAGCCGGTTGCTATCCAGCGCATCAAACTACTTTTTGCTTTGCTCCACAGCTTGATTATTAAATTAATAATCTGCTGCACTGCAGCCAATAATGGCAACTGTCAGAGCAAGTAAATCTACCATTTACTTGCTCTGACAGTCGTGCACCTGTGATACATGTGCCGAAAAGTGCCTTGATTCTCTAGGGCAACAGGGAAATGTTAGCTGTCTTTTATGTGACATAACTGCATATTCAGGGCTTTGAGTAATACTGTAGTTAGTGTAGTTAGTGTAATTGTTGCTTTTTATGTGGTGGAATGTACAATAAAAATAATATAAATGAGCACATATTGCGGTAACCTTGGCCCATCCTCAGGGCACACCTGGGTGCCGCAGCACCCACTCCGGGAACCACTGCAGTAGGGAGTGCTACAATATATAATGTCTTGGCACTAATTATAGTGCATATCAGCCAGTCACACTGTAACATTGGAACTAAGTGTTGTGAACGGTAAATAAGAAAGAAAAATCTGGATTAATGATTATATAAATGGTTACTTCACATGTTAAAGCCTTTATTCCACATGTGCGTGTGGGTATGTGTTTTTCTAGTCCTATTTTCTCAACACCAACAACTCCTAATTAGAATAAGACTTATGGCCATGTTTGCATAAAACAAACACTGCAGAATGTGGTTAGCAGCGACTGATTAGCATGGAGAACATTTCTCAAAGGCTTCCATCAAAAAGGTATGTGTTGCTCTGTCTCCTCTAGCGCTATGAGGAGAACTAGCTGGTAAATCATTTATGAAGCCTCTCCTGGTGCAGTGTACACACGGCCGTGCCCTCTGCAGCAGAGCACAGCTACCATGAAGTGAGCTGCGTGGAGTTAACTGAGGAAACAGTAGGCCTGTCACTGTCAATAATTCAGTCCTCTGAGTTCAAAGGCATCCTGTGTTTCACAGGGAGAGGAATGATGACTTGACAGTTTTCAGCTGAGAGATTTTTTTTTTGCTTTGAGGAAAAGCTGCACATTTTAATAAGGTGCTGCATACATCAAGGCTGGACTAACATCTCAAGTCACTAACATATAATGTCACAGTGTTGCAGGGTTTTCTGGTGTCACTGACCATTTTAATTGTTGGGTGTGATTTAATGGAAGACCATCAAGGGGTCCTGTGATGGTTCAGTTAAACAAAACTAGACTAACTGACTAGAAAATATGTATATATCTCATAGTTAAATCATATAAATATCAATTATAAGGCTTTACATGTTTTTCATCCTGGTATTCCATGCTTTAGAAATGCATTCAGTTTATTCAGAAATAATCAAAAAGATGTGCCACATCTTATTTGTGTGCAGAGTAATCTTTTACTTCAAGACAAAGTATACTTCACATATTTCTCACATTTATATTCTGTTTTAAATAAACAATAGGTTCTCAATTTTAGCTTTTTTTTTGGCAGATCTCCTCTGCTCATTTTTTTTTTGCCTGCTTTTTCCTATGATGCATCAAATATTTCAGATGCCTATTTGCCTCCAGTAGAAGAGTTGTAACAAAATGTTTCATGGTAACCCCTTTGCTTGGTAAATTCACCATGCTGGCCTTCAATTTAATCACAGAGAAGTCCCATCTCATATCATTAGCTGCTAAAACCCAGAAGGTGCACATTTTTAACGGCCAAAAATAATCTAATTATCGTATTATGGTAATAACTCTCTCTCATCACTTAGAAAAGACGACCACAATGTCTCGTGTCTTCCAATATGTTTACCACAGGTGTGTAATGTCATCTGATCGTCCTCAACATGTGTGTGAACATGTTCATGTTTGGTTTACATGAACAGTGGAGTGGCCCGCTGCATCATGATGCACACGATTTGGTGATGGTGTGGCAGGTGGCTGAACAGCAGGCCTCTTTTACACTGCACCAGCACTGGAACAGAAGCAACTATGTTACCAATGATAACCATTATCATGGCAACTCTTAATTTAGAGGAAGACACTGTAACGGTGTGATGCTTTACAACAAGATTCAGTGTACATTGCTCTTCACTTTCAGCCAGAGGAGAGAAGCACCAAGTTAATAAAAAAAATACAGATATAGTCGTCTATGTTGCTTTAAGTTATTTCCATACAGGCACAGCAATAAGCTTTAGCAGCAACATCAACTGCCCTGGAAAAGCTTGTAGTAGTAATAACCAGTCTGGAGAGGAAGATGTGCAGACAGTTCTCTACTGTGCTGTTTTTGGGAAATGTTTCATTTAATCTATATTTTTACTTTGTGACCATGCATAATTATAATATTCTTTAAAAAAGAAACTACAATAAAAAATGCATCAAAGATAAGGCAGTGAAGGACCATGCTTTTTTTTAGTAAAGATGCAACAATACCATATCATTCATAATTATTTTCTAAAATTATATACATTTATATAATTGTGTCATTATATATGTATGTATAGAAATAGAATTATATATTATACATAATATGTATATAAATACCATACTAGTAATAACATATCAGAGATAATATTTGCATTTGTATTATAATTTAACAATTAATTTAATAACAGTTGCTAATTTTTACTTCTTTAACGCATTGGTGGCTATTGTGAAAAATTATAAGCTATTACGGTGGACTGGTGTTCACCTGTTTTAGTTATTAGTGGTGAATTCATTATTATTATTAATAATAATAATAATAATAATAATAATAATAATAATAATAATAACACATTTAATTTATGTAGCTCTTTTCTAGGTACACGAAGACGCATATTTGAGATCAGTAAACAGAGAATCTCTTCACACAACAGTCCTGTCTATTCATTACTTTTATTTGTCCATATTTGATGTCTTTGTTCTTAGCTGTTATGTCTCTTTCAGTGACATTGAGAGCAATGAAAAAACTGATAAAAAATTCTTGTAAGTGTTCCCATATAACTTATATTATTTGGTATAAATTAGTATTGATTTTATGTGGCTGTTAACTGCTCAGCAAAAGCTGTAGTGAACAGGCAGTAATGGACTGCTTTTTTATATGGCAGTGTGGCCAAACCTGAAATAGCTTATGCTAATTTCTGAAGTCCAGAGTTGTAAACCAAAGTTGTTTAGCTGGTAATTCCTTTGTGCATGCTTCGGTCCGTTTTTTAGAACTCCTGTATATTTCTTGGAGTCCTCTTCTCTGCTGGTAGGAGAGCGCTCATCTCCGATCTCCGTCAATGGCTCGAAGGAAGAACCCTGTCTCTCATGGTTCTCCTCTTTTTATATCAGAGAAACCTTGCTTAAGGTTCTGGTTTCGGATGATTTTGGGCCACACCACAGTGTCATTTAAGGCCATAATACATGGCTTAAGTCCCTGACTCTGTGTGTGGTTCCAATCGTCCCAATCTGTTTGGGTGTAGTTATTGGCCCATGCGATAAACTGGATCTTAGGTTCAGTTCTCCAGCATGTTTGCTGAAAGGTTTTGGTAGGTCTGTAGTGGGCTTGGGTGTGGATTAGTGCTCAGGGTTCCACACCGTACTGGTACAGGATGGTTAGGACCGCAGTTAGTCCTACACATACTGCTACTATTTTAGTCATTAGGCATAAGAAGGTCGGATTCATCCGAGAGATCTGGGGGATGAATGCAGCGGGTGTCCATACGAAGGTCCATCCTTTATCAATTGTGTATGTTCAGATTCTAACCTTGTAAGTGGGTTTTTCTGTTTGTTACTTGTCTTAGGGTGGGTATTCTGGTGGCCATAGGAGGTCACTATCTTTCGTATCCTCTTCTCATGCTTCTGATCCGGTCTTTTAGGAGCTTGGTGAATATAGGTGCTGTATAGGGAAGGGCTTTGTCCAACCCTTGCCACACCCACTTCCAGTTGATGACAAACTCTTCGTCCAGCTGTAGCTGCATCCCAGATGTCTTGTCCTCCTCCGTGAGAACTTGTTACTGCAGAATACAGTGGTTGATTGTGGCTGTCACAGTTTTTAGGGAACAAGCCCCGGACCAAGGTCTGAATGCCATTGTTGCTCCTGGTTCCTCGTTCAGGGCCTTTCCCACCTCCAGGGCCTAAGTGCTCCATTCTCAAGTGTTAGCATTTTTACTAATCCAGTTCTTTACTGCCCAATAGTTCTTTCCACCACCTCGTTCACTTGGGGTGTGTATGGAGGGGAGTAAATTATCATTACCAACATAGAGTCCACAAGCACCAAAAGGTATTTTTTACCTTTTTTCCCTGTTACCCCCAGGGGGACGGCCACATCCATACTAACCGTTCCCCAGGGCACGGTGCTTTTTATGGTTGAACCTGCAACCTGCTGTCCCCTTCGACCTGCGTTGTATTGTCCACAAACGGAACAGTCTTTAAAGACCCAGCGTATTCCAGAACTGTTGCTTTTCGTATTCTTTCCGTGTGGGTAGGGTGCCTGCACGACCCAGTCATGTACGGATTGTATCACATTCACTACGGATTCTTCTGGGACCACCCATCCTTTAGGGGTTCTATCCCACTTCTCGATCTCGACAAAGACAATATTTCTCTGCTGTCCCTGGGTTCTTCATTCCGCTCCAGTACCTAGCCAGCACGGCTAGTTCTTTCTCTTCTTGTGGGTATTTCTTCTCCACTGAGGATAAGGTGTAGATCCAGAGAGTTACCATACCCCCATCATCATTGCTCACCATCAGCATAGCGTTGTCGTCTTCAAATCAAATCAAATTCAAATCAAATGTATTTATATAGCCCAATATCACAAATTATACATTTGTCTAAGTGGGCTTTACAGACTGTACAGCATACGACACCCTCTGTCATCAGATCCTCGCAGAAAAAACTTCTTAAATGAACCCCACAATTAAAGGGGGAAAAATGGAAGAAACCTCAAGGAGAAAAACTGAGGAGGATCCTCTCCCAGGACAGACAGATGTGAAATAGATGTTGTGTGTACAGGATAAACAACGTACAACATCCATGTAACAGAACTGATTCTGTGAATGAAAAAGAAAAAGAAAGGATGAATCCAGGATAATGTCAAAAAGGCTTCCCGGTGTCTCCAAAAAAACTAGGGCAGCAGGCGCAGCAGGCACAACAGGCGCAGCAGGTGCTATAGGCGCAGCAGGTGCAGCAGGCGCTATAGGCGCAGCAGGCGCAGCAGGCGCAGCAGGCGCAGCCATGATCCAGACGTAAACTTTACAGCAACCTGCCACATGAGAAAAACAGAAACTCCGGGGATGATGCCCCGGATGCTGAGTTAGTAACATACATTTACATAAATGCATACATATAGAGAGGGAGAGGAGGGGAGAGGGAGAGGAGGGGAGAGGGAGATGAGGGGAGATGGAGAGGAGGGGAGAGGGGGAGGAGGAAAAGAGGAGAGAGGTGTCCCCCGGCAGTCTAAGCCTATAGCAGCATAACTAGGGGCTGATCCAAGGCAAGCCTGAGCCAGCCCTAACTATAAGCTTTATCAAAAAGCAAAGTCTTTAGCCTACTTCACAGCTGACCTCTGCCACCAGCTTGGTGGTGAAGCTTCTTGGTTCCAACCGCACTGCTGCACTGATGACGCTTTTTAGTTTCTCCAAGTTGTTCTGGTCTGTCTTTTTTCGTTTTCTTGTCTGGTTCATCTTCTTTTTTCGAATAATAATATATCTGACATATTTTTGGTATTGGGAAACATGGTCTATTACGTAGTTGCAGAGTCCTAACATTGTTGTTATCTTTTCTCGGTAGCCTTCTGAGAGTCCCAGGTCTGTTGCTACCTGGAACCTAAGATAGTTCACTTGAAACTGTCCAAACTGACATTTCTTGAGGTTGAGTCTCAGTCCTGCTGCGGCGAGTCTCTCTTCTACTTGCTGCAAACTTTTTAGGTGCTGTTTTTCAGTGTCATCTGTGATGAACACATCGTCGATGTAGATGGTAGCTCCCAACTCACTCAATACATCCATCACGACTGATTAGCCAGGATCTTGGCTTGCTTCCTTTGCTCCCTTGCTCTCTCTCTCTCTCTGTCGAGCAGCTTTTGTTCGGGCTTCGGTGTTACAGGATTCCTTATTGTTTCCAGGACATAAACAATTACTGATGGCCACCACATCAACAAATGCGAGTGAACGGAGAGCGTCATACTTAGTGACTAACTGTATTGCTAAGAGAAGAAACCTTTTACTATTGGTGAAGAATTTATATCCCTATATTGGACCGGCTCGTTGCAGAGACACAAGCTCAGGGCTTCCACTAATTGAGTTTAATTGACTAATTAACTAATTGAATTGAGTTTTTTATACACTTTATCATTTTTCATTTTTATATTTGTCATATTTATCCCCCCCCCCCACACACACACTTTGAAGGTCAGTCCGTGAAGATATTTTCTTACATGATACCGGTCCGTGCCGCAAAAAAGGTTGGAGACCGCTGCCGTAGATTATGCCCTGACAGAACCAGGGTGTGTCCAGACCAACTCTCCGATTAAAGGGTCCGAGACTAAGGTCTATAAAGTATAACCCTAAAAGATGCCTCAAGATTTAGACTAGATTTAAGCTGGTGGTGAGGAGATTCGCCTAGTGTCTAACTGCCTAAGTCCAGGCACCTACTCTGCTTAAGCCAGTAATACTGCTGACTGAATAACCCTGAAGTTAGATAATAATATCAGCCACGCCTGTTAACGGCAGCTCTTCTCTATTATCCATGCACTTGGTAATGACTAGGTTTTATTTAGTGGCTAGAATTAAAAGCAACAAACTTTGAGAAAATAATAATATTTTGTGTAGCTCAAGCTAATGCTTTGCAAGTAATAGCCTTCGTCTACCGAGAAGATGAAATAGGACTGATCTTGAAAATGACACTGGAACTCATACATCACCGGGGTCATCTGAGTTCACACGTGACTTTGTTGATATAAATACTCGACCTGCGCATTCACAAAACTGAAGATATTCAGTGTTAAGCACTGCCTCTGGCGGTCAGTAAGGATGAAATAGAACTATAGTGAAATGTGTAAAGTTACTTTTATGATGTCAGTATGAGTATCAACAGATCATTTTCAGAGTCTATTTTTTTGCTGAGAACTGTGCCCGTCACACGGAGGAAATAGTTAAATACGGCGAATCTCTATGAGCTGCAGACATGGACGTCACAATGAAAAGCAAGAGGTGCCGCGACGCACACACACTGCTCAGGTAGGCTGTGTGGCCATGTTGTCATCTAGTGTTGTAATGTGCGTCATGTTTGTGCATGATAGTTTATCGTTCTTTATTATAAAATTGTTATTCTTTAAATAATCGATGTTTTTAGTCAATGTATCAGTAATCTTATGTCTAATTTAAAAAAAAATTATAACGGAATACAGTTATCGTTTTTTTGTATCCTTGTTAAGTAACCTTGTTTTCAGTTACTGCCTAGTCTTTTGTTGTGCACCAGTAGTGGCAAGCACAGGTGAACACAGCACAACTGGCAGCCCCCCAACTAATTTCAGAAGCATCTTGGTTGATTTACTCAGCTGGTTATCCTGGCTTTGTTTATGGTTGTAAACTGTATGTGGGTAATAAGTTAGTCCTAGCATGCATGTCTGTACAGATCAGGTGCAGCGGCCTGCAGGATGTTCCAGTTGAGAGCTGGTTTTCAACCAGATGAACTCACACACACACAAAGAGAGAAAGACAATGAGCGGGAGAGAGGGCAATTCATCAGGACAGACCTGGAGTGCTTTCCATTCAGGCCCAAACAGGAAAGAGCATGTTGAATAGGACAGAGAGCAGTGGCGATTTGTCCGGAAACAAAAGTGGCTGGCCCTTCCTTCATGACTGAGTGAGCACAGGCCTTGTGGGCTGCCTCCTCGAAGGTAAACACTTCTCTGTGTGTCCGGATAAGTAAGGCTTCATTCCCCCTAAGTCAGTTCACACACAACATATCTCTTCTGCCTCGCCACAATCTCATTCCATTTTTTATCTTTCCATCTTGCTTATTTTAACACCTCCCTCCCCTCCTCTTTTCTTTCTCCCATTTTTAATACTGTCCTTGAAATTGTATCCCACTGAGGAGGATGTTTCCAGATTGAGAGAAAACATTACGTTTGTATTTTTTATTTTTTGTTTGAGGTGGAAAATATAATAAACAGAAGGTACAGGGTCATTATGCAGTAATACCTCTTACTATATATATCTTATAATGTGTTACCACTACTTCTTCTTTTCTCTCATCTGCCCCCCTCTGAATCATGTTTTCAGATACTGGGAGCACATGACTCTTTACTCCTCCACTTTGGGTTCAGCTTTTCACAATTTCTGAAGGAGCTGGGTAGATTTCACTCACAATGGCATGCTGCAGAATCATTATCCCCTGCAGGCTCCCACAATTATTCATCCAGTGTGCTTGCTGCAGACATAAGGGCTATATTTAGGTTTGCCAAAATGACCTCACCACTGAGTGGTACATGCACATTTTGGTTGTTAGCACCTCAACACCTTGTCTTCCTCGTCAAAGCAAAAAAGACATATGGCTTATTTGTTTATACTAAGTATTGCAGACCTGTCTTGTTGCAAACAAGTTGAAAGATGACAGAGCGCCAATGTTTAGCCTGGTCTGTTGGGCCTGTGTGGTACACAGTTTATAAATACAGCAGTCATAGTGGTCAATACAGGCTACTCAAATGTTCCAATACCCAAGTAGACCTATGCAAGTCTAAACTCCAGAGAACAGGAGAACACAGTATGCTCCATCTGCAAGCATTCTTGTTGACACCCACGTTGCGAGTAAGATGCCATTGTGAGATAATCCTGCTCTCACCAAGATGAAATGACGGTGTGAAAATAACAGGTTTATTGTCAAACAGCTGCGCCAGGTCTCACACAAACACTTTCTGCTGTCGCTCTCCTCTGGCTAGCTGTCTCTCTCTTTCTTTCTCTCTCTCTCTCTCTCACACATACACATGGACCACTCCATTTGTCTTCTTTAGACCCAGCCTACTGCAAAAGAACAGAACCAGGTTATCACCATGCTTATGTTATGTGACTGATTATCTCCAGCTGAGACACTCCCATCTCTCCCCCAGCAGCCGGCATGGTAACCACACCCCTCGGCTACATACCCCCACGGCCAGACTCAGGCCTCGAGCCCACCGGCTGCAAGTTGACTCCCCCCCTCCGCCGAGCGCAAGAAAAAGTCAGCCACAACTATCCGGTTACCCGGCCTATGGATCACCTTGAAGTTGAACGGCTGTAACACCAGATACCAACGAGTGATCCGGGCATTGGCATCCTTCATGCGGTGGAGCCACTGGAGCGGGTCATGGTCTGACCAGAGGGTGAAAAAGCTACCGAGGAGGTAATAATGCAGAGCGCCGATCCATTCACTGGAGTGGATCTGAAGCATCCTTTTTGGTCAGATTAGGCAGTGGCATGGTTAGCCTTCCCCTGACCTTCTTTTTTGTCTTTGGGCAACGAGCAGTCTTTTCTACCTGTGGTTACACCTGCCCGCAACCCAAGTGGTACCCCAGATAGCATACCTCCCTCCGCCCATCCGCGCACTTCTTTGGGTTGGCCGTGAGCCCCGCTCTCCTCAGGGACTCCAGTACCGGCCCCACCTGCTGCATATGCTGCCCCCTCATCTCGCTGTGGAAGATGACATCATCCAGGTAAACAGCAGTCCAGTCCATGAGCAACTGGAAGATGGCTAGGGCTACAAACAACCCGAACAGAAGTCACAAATTGGTACAACCCGTTGTGAGTGGAGAAGGCCATTATTTCCCTGGACTCTGGAGACTGGGGAATCTGCCAGTAGCCCTTGGTTAAATCCAGTGTTGAGTAAAAACGAGCTGTGCCTAGCTGATCCAGGAGTTTGCCGACCCTGGGCATCAGGTAAGCATCGAATTTAGAAACCTCATTAACCCTGCGATGGTCCCCAAAGAACCTTATTGACCCATTGGGCTTGTGTACTAGCACGATGGGGCAGCACCAGTCACAGTTGAACTCTTCTATTTCCCCCCATTTCTAGCAAGGCCTGAAGCTCCGCCTGGACAATTTTTTCTTTAGCGCTCAGACAGTTGATAGGGCCGTGACTGTACAGTCACGCCTGGGGATGTCTCTATGTGGTGGTGTATGAAAGTTGTGCACCCTGGCAGGGGGGAGAACACATTGGCAAAACGCCTTTGCAATGAGGCAACGTCTGCTCTCTGACCCGGTGAAAGATAGCCGTTACAACAGACCTTTCTCCATTTTCAATACCTCCGGTCGCAGCTCATCTTTCTCAAACACTGTGGTAGCCAAAGAAGCAGAGACCACCTCCCTCCATGGTTTTAGAAGATTGGGGTGGCAAATTCTTACGTGATAATTGTCCAAGTGAATGGAGTTTTGCGCTCAGGTCCATGAAGTATTGAATATCATTCTTGCTTGTTACAAGAGTTCAATGGAAGAAAATCCTGTGAAGGCTTGGGGAACTTCCCGCACTGCAAACAACTCAACAAATTATTTAAAATTATTAAAATGGTAGACATAAGTGCCACACTGTTTTTCCTCTAGCGTTGAATCCTTAGGAGTTGATCTACTGGCTAAACACATTTTTTCCCGAATAACTAAAGCAACATTTCAAATTGATAAATTGACTATACAGTATTTATTATACTTCATTTCTTGCCTAAAAAGCTTCAGTCAGCCACTTTTATCCCACATAAATAAAAAAAGGGTTTGGGAAAGAGAAAACAGTGTGTGGGTTCTCTTTGGTCTACCCAGCACCTGTAAAGAATTTAAGATGCGTGCATGTGACTTTGGGACTGACTGAATGTTTGGTTGATTCAAACATGTAAATGCGGTTGGTTCAGTGAAGACTTAATGATTGCGATAATGGAACGGGTGAACTGCAACATCCTAGCAGTCCTTCCTGACAAGTCAAAGAGCTGACACAATCTATTTTTAGTGGTTGTCCACGCTCTCTTCACCTGCTTTATAATTCATCCAGTGCTTCCTAATGTGTCCTGGACAGGGATCAACACCCCCAGAATATTCAAGAAGGTAAGAAAATAATGAATATTCATGTCTTGAGGGGCTTTTAACGTTGTGACACTGTAACAGCTGAGTATGGGGAAATGTGCGTGTAGCTGAACACTCACTCAGCAAAGTGAAGTGAGAGGATCAAGGAGGAGCATCAGTGGATTTTTCTTGGCTTCCAAAGTCACAATTGTTTTCCCTTTTCTCTCGAAGTTTGCTTATGTGCACTTACATAGTGCACATAGTTTCCTATAAGTGTTAAGAATTTTATCTCAAGATAAAATGTAAAAAATGTCTGCAGTGCTGAGCTCTGCAAAGCCATGATACGATGAAACATTCAGTACTAGGACAGACTCCTTATTAGAGATGATAGGTACATTTCCTTCCACCTGTACTTATAAAGCCGTTGAGTGGACCTTGTTGTTTAAAGTGAGAATCTTTCAACACTCCTGCGAGAGAGTCCTACTGCTAATGGAGTGTCGAGGTGGATTAACGCCTCTGGGCTGGATGTGTTCTACATTGCACACACTAGCTGATTGTGGAAGTTCATTCTCGACCTTGGGATGTATAGTTCTCTTAATAGTAATAATAATAATAATAATAATAATAATAATAATAATAATAATAATAATAATAATAATAAATTTTACTTACTAAATGTTTTTAGTGGTTTGCTGGGATGAGGTTTAAATGTGTTTTCTGTTTCAAACAAATGATTATAATGACTGACTCTTTTACTATACGGAGCCCATACCAGGGCCACACCACACTAAACCACTACTTATGCCTATTATTCTCACAAAGAACTGTTTGTGGCTCTCATCAACACACAAAAACTAAAAGAGTCATTCATTGATTCTCTCCTAAACTGTCAAACGGAAGTATTTCCTCCTTCAGATGTAAGACTTCAAAGGGGGGAAGTCGCGGCTTTCACCCAATTGCCTGGATTTCAGTGTTAATTCTTAATTACTCATAGTTGTAATTAAGATTGAACATGAGGCTTTTCAAAGGGTAGGAGGCTGCAGTCGTGACTTCAGCAGTGCAAAGGCAATTATGGGAAAGAACCAGATAGTTCAATTCCAGTCAGGATGTAAAAGGATTTTAGTGATCGAGGGATGAGTCTGTATAAGTGTGCTGCAAGATTCAACATGAGTGTAAGCGGTAAACCTTATTGTTCATTCTATGTGTTTTTCTCCAGTCATCAGGAAATAAAATGTTTGTTTCTTTTGAAACAAACATTTTATCCAACATGCTGGATGTGCTATGGTGTATACTGAATCCCCATTTGTGCATATACTGAATTAGGATTTCTAGTTGTGGAAGTACAGTTATGTAAGGACACAGTGTGTTCATTATGATAGAATTTTCTTCAGATATCAGTAAATGTAATAAAGCTTTTTTCTTTTAGGATCACCACGACAGCTGCCTGCATGATGGACCTGCGCAGATACCCACTGGATGAGCAGAACTGCACCTTGGAGATTGAGAGCTGTAAGTGGCACTGACTTTGTTTATGTGTTTGTGTGTGCATGAATGGTCATAGCCCCAACGCAAAGGCTCTTTCACACCTGTACTTTGTTTAGTTAGTTTTGGTAAAGTCATCTTGGCTACATGGACCCACAGAGCAAAACCAAATTCTGGTGACTGACAGCAGGTCATGCTGCACTTTACTGAACTGAGATAAATACTTTATTTATCATGAAAATAAATGACTGAGCATTATTAGTCCAGCCTTTAACTTGACCTCATCTGTCAAGAATAATGAAGGTCAGGTGTCTTGAACTTGCATTGAACAGAAGTGAACACATGGCCTGCACCAGGTCTTAGGTTGCTGCAACATCTAGTGTCAAGGCCATCTTTGTTATATGTTGTCAAACAAGTTCATCACCAACACATCCAAGAGTCCAGTGATTGTTCTTGAGAAAAAACTCACTATTGCATGGGTTTTCAGGGTACCCGTGACGCCTAGATGTTTTTTTAAGTTACTGCAGGGGGGCTGCCAAATTATTGTTTGATTTGTTTTGAAAGTAGGTATTTTAAAATTAAAATATGTCTCAGAAGTCACGGTTTGGTGCAAGTTCGGTATAGCGGAGGCTGCTCCACCGGAAGTAAAGTGTGCGTCAGCCCGCCGTACCAACCCGCTGTGACTCCCGTTGCTGGGGTTTTTACCGGCCAAATCTAAGGCTACGAAGTGGCTGCACGCTCTTATTACGGGAAGGCAGTCCTATGTCGGCGTGGATAAAAAAAATAGTCGTTCGCTCGTCTCTGCCGCCCGGACACAAGCAAACGTAACAATACACGGACTGTACAGCTTTATATACACAGCTAGATTATAAAATAGCAGTTATATGTATACCTTATCTCAGAGTTTCAGCTAATGAACTGACTGGCTGAAAAAATATATCAACACTAGAAGAGAGAGATATATAGGCTAACTATAGAATACAATACACAATATAAAGAATACACTATAGTAGCCTACTCTAAAACTTAAAATACAATAAATATGACAAACTACTAAAATATAAAAAGGTCAACATACTATAGTTGGCTTTTTTAATAACTGATGGTTTTGACGATGATGAATTTAGATTGTATGGACCCTGTAGTAGAGATGAAAAACTGCCCGCTTATTCTTTGGAGCAGGTGGCTCTGAATTACACATTGAACCTTTAAAACCTCTAACCGTGTGTGGGCCCGCAGGCAGGCCCAGCAGGTGTTTTATTGCGCCTGTACATGTACATTTTTTAATTCTGAAAAAAAAAAAAATATATATATATTTTTGGAAAGCTTAGAATCTCATCTATTTTAGTATGGAGATGAAAATCACAACAGCGGTACAATCAGCTCCTCAAACTAGCAAGTACACTCAAAATCAAAATCATAACTTTGAGCCCACTTACCTATAAAGCCTCATAAATATCCTCTTTTCAGCAATATTTTGAAAAAGACGCTCATAAGACATTGCCAGAGGTCCACACGTTCGTTTCCGGCAAAAAGATATCCACTGTGAACATCGTCACATCGATAAAAGTCCATGAACAGGTGTTGCAATCTGTGAAATCAGCTGATCGATTTTTACATTGTGTGATCATAAACAGTCATAACTTGTGACTTGTGCGCTCATCACGGTTCAGACACGGTTTTAGCGCGGGTTCTATGTTTCTATTGTGTATTTTAGCTCGGGACTACCAGCTATACCCATCTTCAGACATCTTTTTCAACAAAGAAATTCTGGCGGAGTGTATTTTCTTCAAATTCAGTATATTCAGACCACTATTACTCAGTGCCAGAAGCACTTGGAGTGATTCTTCACTGTTTTGCAAGAACAATAAGAGAGTTATCTTTTGAATGAGCCCAAAATCATGCAGCTGGTGCAAATGGTTGAAGAGCAGCTTTCAATTTACTTTGGGTATGTCGTTTGTAGGTATTTTCGGGTAAATTCGTCCACCTTCTAAGAGGTTTTAATGGAGGTGGTGGAGCAACTGAAGATTACTGAAGATACAGATATAGATCAATAGCAAAAATGTGGATTATGATGCATCGCTGGTTTGAGAAATGTCTACAGTCAATGTTTCGCCTTGACTCGGACTTGTCGACAGAGAACCAAGCATCACACGTTTCAGACCTGTTAAGCCTAAAAGATATGTATGTTATGTGTATATGTTTTAGCAGTATTCCTTTGGATATGGATTATCACCATGCTAATTTTGAAGATGTTCCTATTATAGATAAACAGAACTTTGCCACCTCCAACAAGGCTCTGTCAAACACCTAACAATAATAATAATAATAATAATAATAATAATAAATAATAAAAGCACTTTTTATTTGAATAAATAAAACTCAAATGCTACTGACGTCACATTGAAGGTTTCACCTACAGTGACACATCATGCTTCACACTGAATTGTCCATTTTATTTTAATGTGATTACTAATTAACACGCATTTAAGTACAGAGATTTATGAGCCACACTAGGGTTGTTAAGTTTCATCTAATTTCTAACAACTTTAAATGCTCCTTTTCCACAAATCTCTTAATTTCCTTTCACCCATTGTTCCTGTTCATACAGTACCTCAGGTCAGTATTCACTTCCTGCAGAAGACTCTTTGGTCTACAGCCATGCTGCACTTCACACCAGCTAATGCAAACTGGCATCTCTTGTTCAATCCAACCTGGCTGGAGTGCTTCATTTAAATAATAGATACTACCGACATGCATAGTTAAAGTCCCACACATAATATATATATATGCATATAGAAACACTTAGGGCTTAGTTGAAGGTGAGTGTGTGCCAGTCAACAAGTCATTGTATGACACCTGCATGTCTAGAATATAGACGTGTAGCACCGCTTCTCCCTATATACAGAGTGGAACCCACCGGTATTAACCTGCAATATGTATCTGGATACATTATCCAGACAATGACATCTATTTACATATTTTTTGATCTGGTATTCCTGGATCAGTATTTTCAGATCTCAATATGTAAATTAGACAAGCAAAGCTGGTAGAATTGACAAACATCTCTGTTTAACACCTTGACGAACCAACACAAATTGTTTTGAACCAATCATGGTCCAATACGTAACCTGCACAGGTGTGATGTGGAAACGTGAAGCCTCTGATGCACATACTGAGAGTGGACTACAGTGAAGAGGAGAATATATTGTCCAGCAGTTAAAGAGAGAATAATTAGATGTAATTCAAATAGGTTTTAAGGCAATTTGATCTTTTTAGTGGAAAAATCCCATCAGAGACTTACTATTCTACTATTATTATTATACTATTGAATTTCCAGAAAAGTGCTATATAAGTAAGATGTATTATTATTTCTAACTGTACAGATATTGTTTCCACCTGAAAGACGTTATCACAAAGTAAGGACATGTGTTCATAAAGCGCTTTTTTCTGGCAGAAAAGTGCTGGATGAAACGCTCTCTGATAAAAGACACAGTGGGGTTTTTTTTCACAAGGAGTCGCTTCCACTCTCTCCTCATTGGGAACAATTGAAAAAGGACGCTGGCTCTCAGAAAATAACACTATATGTACACTAAGCCTAAGTTGATTGGCAGCCTGGTCTCCTAAAAATTACGTTCCCAGACAACAAAACTGATTGTCAATCACAATTAGAGGGAAAAATATTTTCTCCCATATTACATTTATTTTTCAAAGTATCACACAATATGTTTCTGATCCACGTGAATGCGCGTATGGAGGAGGTCGGGCTGGATGGATGGGTCAAACAAACCCATACTTTCCCCCAGGAGACGGCTGTTCATGTTTGAAAGTACGTCTGTAAGGTCAATGACGTAACAAACTTACTTATTTTAAGCAAAACCATGTATCACGGTGGGGAAAAGGTGAGGACTCAAATGCAAGACGACAGACGAGGAGATTAACAAAAAAAGGGCTTTATACTAAAAAAGCTTATGAAATCACAAAATAAGGCAAAAAGTAAAACACAAGCCGGGACAACACAGGGAGCACGAGGAAGCACAAGGAGACATCTGCAAGGTTGACACTTAGATGACAAACTGACAAGGAACACTGGGAAAGATATATATACACAGACACTAAACGAGGGGAACGAGACACGGCTGGGGAGAGAAGCTAAAACACAAGGCCAAGGTGAACGGACACAGGAGGAACAAATCAACAATCACAGAGGGAAAACACACAGACAGGAAGTCCAACTAGAAATTACATAAGGGGGAGTGAACACTTCAAAATAAAACAGGATATACTAAATCACGATCATGACAGTACCCCCCCCCCCCCCCCCAAGGGACGGATCCCAGACATCCCGAAAAGTCACAAAAAAAGTCCCAGTAGGGCGGAAAGAGGGGGTCCGGAGGAGGGATCGAGGGGCAAACAAGGAGACCCCCGATCTGGAGGCTGGGCAGGAGGCCGGCAAAGCAGCTCAGGAAGCCGGCGGAGAGGCCGGGCAGGATGCTGGCGGAGCCGCTCAGGAGGCCGGCTGGGAGGCCGCACTGGAGGCCGGCGGAGATGCCCAGTAGGCCGGCCCGGATGCTCGGGGGGCAAAAGGAGCACATGGGCTGGGGTCTCGAGGGAGTGAGGGAGCACAGGGGCTGGGGTCTCGATGGACTGAGGGAGCACAGGGGCTGATGTCTTGAGGGACTGAGGGAGCACAGGGGCTGGGGTCTCGAGGGACGGAGGGAGCACAGGGGCTGGGGTCTCGGGGGGCAGCTTGGGAACAGCTGGGGTCTTCAGTGGTCCGGCATCAGCTGGAGCGGATGTCTGCAGAGATCTGGCAGTGGGGACGGGGGTCTGCGGAAGTCCAGCAGCGGGAATGGGAGTCTGCGGAGGTCCGAAAGCGTGAACTGGAGTCTGTCGCGGCACAGCAGCGGAAACAGGAGGCTTTTGCGGCCCGGCAGCGGAAACCAGAGTCTGCCGTGGTCTGGGTCTCTTGCGCCGAGACCTGGAAGTCCCCTGGAGACTCCGAGGACCTCCCAGGGCCAGGCGAGTGCCCAGAAATGGCTCAGGGACTGGGGTCTGGTGCGGCCCGACAGTAGTAGGAGGTGGCGACTGGAGAAAGGGGTTGCCTTCTCCAGGGGGGTTTTGTTTTGATTTGTTTCAATATACAATGTTAACCACCCTAACTTAATTGTGAATGCAGTTTAGTTGTATGGGAACTTTTAGGAGACAGGGTTGTGATTTGAACTGCATGCATTTACAGCTGCATTAACATGCGTTTTGCTGATCCTGATAAGATATCCAGATACAGATCACATGTAATGGTGGATGTTGGATTGTCGGTCAGAGAATTGAGCATTTATAATATATGATTATCTAGTTGGATTTGTTTGAAAAAGCTGCAGCAGCAAATAGTGTTGGCATGAGCATATCATCAATACAATTAAGAGGCATCAATACATCTATACTTAATTACTTTTAATTATAATAGAGTATTTTGATAGTTAAACTACCATCTGTGTTTAATCCAATAGACATCTGTGTTTTTGTGGTGAGAATACAGAAGTTATTGCACAGTGCATTTTCAAACAATGGGAAAACACACTTTATAGCAAACATGCAACTGACCAACAGAGTATTTTAATTATATCAATGTGTAAGCATTATTTAAGTAAGGCATTTATGGATAATAATTATAATTATGAATTCTGCAGCTAAAACATAGGTCTAAATATTTTTGATCCACTAAATGTAAACTGTTTGTATTTAAAAGTCACCACATGTCCCATGTGGAGGTCTTTTCATGTACATTAATTGGATGAGAAAAAAAATAGAAGTCAAAATCATAATGAAGCCCTTCCAGTAATGAGAAGTAGCTAACTCCCAATAATCCTGCCAGTACCTTTAGATAAAATGGAGAATCTGAGCAGGGAGACAAGCTGGCCCAATTAAATTGTTCTAATTACTGACAGGGCAGCGGGGACTGTTTCACTCTGGTTCAGGCTGGAGACATAGCCCAGAGACTTTATTGTTGTTTCAGTTCAGCCTGTGGGAAACTAATTTGTGCTTTATCAGTCTCACTGATTTAACAATGATTTATTTTTACTTTCAATTGCTCAAAAAATCTGAAGGACATACTTGCGACACTTCCTCTGTTGAATGGATGATGAATCACCAAGAACATTTCACTGTTATAATGTTTTGGTCCTGGTCAAATGAACAAGAATGTAATGTGTTTCAGGACAGAACTCAACAAAAGTAGTGTGTACAGAGTTGTTGGTTTTTGATTACTTTTGCTCACTCCTCCTTAACACTTGTTTTGTTAGGTATAATAGTAGTTTAGCTCTTTAGCTCTGCAGTGAAAAAGGACATCATGAAATCTTTTAGGATATGGATGGGGAGGGAGGCAGCTTGTAGGGGGAATACTGTGGAGGAACTAGGAGTGGATGGTGAGAATCTTATAATTCCTTATAATATTGCCTAAAGGAAGCATAAGTGAATAGAATAGGTCCAAGTACAGATCCTTGCGGGACTCCATGACTGACTTTGGCTTGCATGGAGGATTCATTGTTAACGCGTACAAACGGAGCTCGTTCAGATAAATAGAGGAGCGACAGAGTCGATAGTCATTCACAGTGAGGCTGCAGCACGATCAACCAGATGATTAATTTGTGAGGGATTAAGGTTAGCATTGGAGTCCTCTGTTACATTGATATTGAGACATGGTATTGAATTAAGTGATCATGGGATCATTAGTTACAGCACTATCAGATAGACCTCGAGCGTAGGATATTTTGTCTAACGGCTTGTAGTCCAGTAACAGGACTTCAAAAGTTATTACAAAATGGTCTGATAAAAGAGGATTATGTGGACAGCCTAATAAATGTTAAATTTCAATACCATATGCCAGAACAAGGTCCAGAGTGTGGTTTAAACAGTGAGTTGGTTCATGTACATTCTGACTGAACCCAATTTAATTTAATAATGAGATAAACACAGTATTAAGGCTGTCACTATCGACGTTCGCATGAACATTAAAGTCACCTACAATAAATATGTTTTAAGGACTAAACCTGATAAGGATTCTGAGAATATTCATTTCAATGGTCGTGGGGCAGACACAGTCACTATGGGGATTTGAGTGGGTGACTGCCCAGAAGGAAGCACAGACATGGTCTGTTTCAAAGTCTTACAAGTGTGTAAGACTGCAGTTCTGCCTCCTGGTCTCAACTCCGGGTTGTCATGGATTGTCACTAATGAACTTTGTAATGTTACTAGATATGAGATCTGCTCCTTCCAAAGTAGGATGAATGTCGTCTCTCCTAATCAGACCAGGAAAAGTCCGCCAATTATCTGCAAAGCCCACATCATTATCTGGACACCTCCATGACAGCCAGTGACAGAATAGTGACATGCGGCTAAACATGTCAGCTAGTCCAACATTGTCTTTCCATATCTACTCCACATGAATTTTTGTGCAATTTGATTGACGCAAGCTGGCTTCTCGGGAACTACCGGGGAACAGCTAACAGGTGTTACCTCTGGTCGGCCCGCACCGGCTACAGAGGGCTTGCTAACAGCTACAGTAGCCAACCGCTGACTTTCCATTGCGCGGTGCCGTGCTTCTAGCCCACTGAAACTCGCCTCCAACCCTGCATATAAACTACATTTAATACATGTACCATTATCACTAAAGGAGGCAGAGGAATAGCTAAACATGAAACACACCGAGCAGGAGAGAGCTGAAGAGGAAAAGAAAGATGGCAAAGTTAGGTGCCAAGTTAAAGTAGCTAACATTAGCAGAGCCAAAAGGAGTGTAAACAACTGTGGATTTAGCGAGAGGGTCGCTATATATTCCTATATATATACATGGATAGTTCCCTCCTCTCCTTTCCTCCGCTCTATCTCTGACTGTAGGTGTGTGTGCGCACGTGTTTGTGTGTGTGTCGGGAGCGGAGACCCGCCCTTTGGAAAACAGAGTGGAGGAGAGAATGTGAATGCGCAAAGCAACGCAGTAAACACTGAAACGTGCATATAAATTAGATAAGTAACATAAGCGTTTAGTTTATTTAATAAAAGAGCACCTGTTCAATGGGAAAAGTGAGTTGTGAATATTAAAAAATAATAATAATAATTCAGGGGGTGGCTCCCCTGAAAGTAGGGCAGTTTGTTTACAATTAGAAAGCCAACCAGACTTCATTTAAATTGACAAATGGACTAGCAGGTGAGCCATACCAAAGTGAGAAAACGCTCCAAACTAATAACAGCATGTGTGAAAGCTGTCAACTCAAGATGGCATTCTGTTTAACTTGTTGTGTTCCCCTGCCTCTCTTAGATGGATACACCACTGACGACATCGAATTCTACTGGCAGGGAGGAAGCAACATAGGCTCAGTCACTGGGGTGGAGAACATCGAACTGCCCCAGTTCGACATCATCGACTACCAAACCCTCTCCAAGAAAGCTGTGTTTGCCACAGGTAACAGAGTCAAATGGTGTTCAACCCTTTAGGGTTAAAAAAAAAGGATAGAATTTCCTGTCATGTCATACTCTCTTTTTAAAGGTATTGTAGGTAGCATTATCAGTTGATGTTTGTAAATACACAGCACTTAATCAGAAGACATGTGTGGTTAGATATTTTGACATTTTTTATGATTGATCCAAGACAGTTGTCTTCTTAATAGTACATCATATTTTATGTATGTGTTTTGTGGCTCTGTATTAACAATGTTCTTATAAATCACAATAAATATCTGCAACCCTGTGTGTAACAGGTTCTTATCCACGTCTGTCCCTGAGCTTTAAGCTGAAGAGGAACATTGGTTATTTCATCCTGCAAACCTACATGCCCTCCACCCTGATCACCATCCTGTCCTGGGTCTCCTTCTGGATCAACTATGATGCCTCGGCTGCCAGAGTAGCTTTAGGTCAGTGACTTTTCAATTCTCTACATATTATCAATTATGTTTGCTGATATGATTTTAGTCATGTGTGTCTGTTGGCCGGTCAGTTGGTCCTGAACAACAGCTATTACATGGATGTGTCATTTTGTTTAGAGACATTCATGGTTCCCGGGTGATGAATCTAAATAACTTTGGAGGTTCTTTGACTTTTCAACGAGCGCCATAATCATGTCAAGATTTTGAAATGTGTCAAAAACTTTATTATGCAAACCTAATGACATTCCCATCAGCCTCAGCTGTACTTTGTGTTTTATGATAATAAAGCAACTTCAAGGTGTTACCATGAGATTATGCTTGATTTTACAAAAACAACTCAAATCCACTAAAGAATATAACTAAGTACATTTACTCAAGTACTGTACTTCAGGACATTTTTGAGGTACTTGCACTTTAATTAGTAGTACTTATTAGTAATATTGTACTTTCTACTGTACTTCATAATCCACATGACATGTTTTAAAGCTTTATTTAGGCTATGCGTTACTTTTATATTTATGTTTCCTATCAATATATTATTATAGGTTGTAGGTTAATTGTGATAATTGTATAAATAGAAATAAATATACTCCTCCTTTACCAACTGCAACATTCAAGTGATGAACACATTAATGCATCTATAACTATAATTCAATAATAATATAACATAATATATATAATATAATATAACATAGGACGGAGTCCACTAAAATGGACAATTTTTTGGTCATCAGAAAAGCTATGCATGTGGTCTAATGATATTTGTATGAATTGGCATGGTCATCATTAATATTTATGTGTTCAAAAAATGTGAAAAAGTATATTTGTTTTGGAATTATGAGAGTTAGAGTATCAGCAGGTGCTAGAGCTACGACACAATGTTCAGGTAAAATGGTAAATTCACACTATTGTCTTTGCTGTACCATAGTAGCAACACTGTATATATATTTCATGCAAAAAAGGGTTGAACAAATATTTAATTGAACATTTTTGAACCCAGTAGCAGTGCGTTTTACTTCAGAGAAGAATATTACTGGCTTTTTCATAATTAAATGCAGTTCTCTGGATATGTCTTTTGGAAAATGAGGGAACCTCTTTTGGAGGCTTTGACTCTTCAGATTGCTCTGACAGCGATTACTCCCAGATGCACATTCAGAGCCAGCAGATTTGTTGCTATATTGCCTTTGTATTGTTCCAAGCCCTTGCTAAAAAGCAAACAGATCAATAATGGTACCTCTCATTCTACCAATCTGTTCTCCACTGATTGTACTGACATCTTCCTTCCTTTCCCTGTATTTTCCCCTTCTCTGCCTCTCCTCATGCTACAGCCTACTGTCTGCAACGCATACTTTTAAAGGATATTAAGATTTTGCATGTTTTTACATCTTTCATTTATATGTCATTTATATGTAAGAGTGTGTGAATGTGGTCAATTTATTCTTGTTAAGCTAAATTGGGTCAGCACCTAAAATTATTTTTTTCACAAAAATCTAAGTTTCTTTTTAAATTTCAACACTTTTTTTTAAAGAGCCTGTGAAAACATTGTTAATAAACATTTTGCTTTGTTTGCTTTGTATGCTAATACTTTTGTACTTTTACTTGAATGCAGTACTTTTACTTGTAACAGAGTATTATTAGAATCTAGTATTGCTACTTTTACTCAAGTAAAATCACTGAATAGATCGTGTGTATGTGACGTCACACTTACGTCCCAACCCTTAAATCAGCCATGTTGGTTGGATTACACAACCAAGACTGCGCCCGTTCACGTGTGAGTTGCTGCAACGCTTCATAATTTTCATTGTATTTAAACGTCTAAGATTGAAAGAAAATGCCAATCATGTCCGCAGTGTATAATTGTTGTAATAACGCTACTCGTGACCCAGAGAAACGGTTCTTTAGATTTCCTAAAATCATCAAAAACAATGATCCACAAAAGAGGGATGAATTGCTGTCTACCGAATGCCGTAAACTGTGGTTTAGCAACATAAATCGTAAGGATTTAACAGAAGAAAAAGCACAATTCACCCGTGTGTGTGGCGTCCACTTTATATCTGGTAAGAGCTCATGCTAAAGCTATGTTTTCAATGTTTACGTTAAACATTTGTGCTTATGATATACCCGAACACTGTAAGACCTCACCTCACTCACAAACCACGGCTTGAGTGGTGTATCTCGAGCTCTTTGCTCGGGCATGGACGAGCACCCTGTTATCTTTCACTGGTTTGGTAAGAAAACTACCAACCCATCCAGAAACAAAGAAATTATAAGCATCTAAGCTCAGTGATATATAAAGCGACTCAGAGGGGGAAGGGAGACCTGTGTCACACATCTATGACCCATTAGGTGCGAACAAAGGTGCACTGTAATGCTAATGAGCTGTTTTGGGATCATTAAGGAGCAGAGACACTGTGTCACAGCCCTGTATTGGGACTCACTGAGAATAACCTGAACAAATTGCAAAAAAACAAAGGCTTCAGCATCGTTATACCTTAATGACCTGGTATGATAATAATCATTGAAAGTAATTTATGCTATATGTGGGAAGCATACCCAGCCTACACTCAAATATGATAATAACACTGATTTAATGTGCAGAAAACCATTTTGATAACTTCATTGATAACAGTTTGTCGTATCTTAGTTCAGTGATCAGGTTCTGGATACGTGTGTTAAATTCCACAGTATAATGCAATATAAAAGCAGCACCCATAATCTATACCTCCTATTAAAGCTGATCACCTGAATAGAGGTTTAAATGTGTAGCCTATATTCATTTCAATAGGCAAAAAAAAATTCCACACTGTCTGATCTCATCATTAAACAAATTTCACTGAATTTTATTCAGACAGAGTGTGTTTTTGTGGTTATATAAATGTAATTTATAGTGTGTTATATTGCTGCAAGACAGGTTAATACAGGTGTGTGCAAGAAAACATAGTTTTTGAAAGGCTAATATTTCGACAATATTTTATACCCCAAGGAATAAAATGTTTTCAGAGATTTCAGAGAATGCTACTAAAAGCTGCTAATCACCAAATAAATATTGATTGAAGCAGAATCATTCGTTAGATAAAAATATGTTGTGAATTTTGGAAATTATTATATCTATGACTTTTGTTCTGAGGTCTGCGACAATTACAGAGACAGAGCACATCGGTGTGTGTGTGTGTGTGTGTCTTAACCCAACCTTCATGTCATCAGTAGATACATGTTAACATAAAGTATAAACGCACATAGAAAATTAATTGGAATCACACACACATAAACCATCTACATGTACTTATACACATGCTATTTTCTATACAGTGGGATTTTGGCACATGTTGAACATACCCATAGGCTACAATCATAACTATGCCTTAGACCCACATAGTTACCCCATAGTTATGAGAAGATAAATTTCAATGTCACTACTCTATGTCCTATAAATGGCATATTAGGCATAATTATTTTCCAGTCTCCGTAAACTAGGGAAAACACATGCCTGATCTGATGGTCGCCATCTAACACGCTAACACTTGCTTATTAGAATGAAACACAAAGTACAGCTGTGGCTGATGACCTCATCCTGAGGTAGAAATAGACGGAATCGGAGTTTCGGGCTTCCGGTGTAATCGCAATGCATGCTGGTGTGGCAAGCCTAGAAAAGTGAGCACCAACTCTACAAGGGCCGCCATATTGGATTTCTTCTCTACGTGTTTACATAGTATTTAGCTTATTCTTCAAACGTGTTGTAAACAAACCTACTACTCTACAATGAGTTCTGAACTCCTTTCTTATGATAAGGTTCAGATGTGGAAAGTCGAAGCTTTTAAAGTATTTTGCCGCAAGCGGAATTTAAAGGTTTCAAGAAAAACTTGAGCTTATTGCCAGGGTGTTTGCTGCATCAGAGATGGGCATTGAGGAGCAACCAACAGCTAACGAAAGAATTTCAATCACAGAAAAAGAAAAGACTAAGCTTTTGGTTATGCCGAGTGGCGTTTCAGTGCCTGATCCCTTGACATTGCAGGATGGCTGGGTCAATGAAAACAACAGCATGACTTCTTGGCCGCCGATATACCTCAGCGATATAACAATATTTTTATTGTTGTTAATGTTTATTGAAGCTCACAATGAGATTCTGCCCATTTATTTAGCTTTTTCCCACTTTTTGAACATCCTTTTACCACACAATTTCGGTGTCCAAATCCCATAACTAGAAGAGATGATTACACACTAAAAACTAACTAAATACAATGTAAATATGCTTGAAGAATAAGCTAAATACAATGTAAACACGTAGAGAAGAAATCCAATATGGCGGCCCTTGTAGAGTTGGTGCTCACTTTTCTAGGCTTGCCACACCAGCATGCATTGCAATTCCGTCTATATGCATTTCTAGAAAATCCATCAAATAGCCTATCTGTCCAGTAGACATTTCAATCTGATGGCGTCACAACATCGTACGGCCATTTGTCCAATATATGTCAAGATATTTCAGTCTTGACCAAAGTGGTGGACCAACCAATCCATTGACCAGCATATCTCTAGAGCCAAACCACTACTTGAACAGAAACATAGGATGTTGGAGAATGTCATGGGGACTGGAAATGTTTTTAAAGTACACAGTTGCAATCTAGTACAACTAGAAATATTGGGTACCTCTCTATGTAAACGTTGAGTTACTGGAAATCCTCACCAGTCCTTTTCAACAGCTACAGTTTGTATATGATGGTTGTTTTGTAACAAGGACTAATTAAGGCCTTACATCTCCTGTAGCTATGGTGTTCCCTCAGAATGCTGTCTTGCCAAAAGAGCTCCTTCTAACCTTCCCTTCCCTCCACATCTGCTTGTCTGCAGGTATAACCACGGTGCTGACCATGACCACCATCAATACTCACCTAAGGGAGACTCTACCCAAGATCCCCTACGTCAAGGCCATTGACATTTACCTCATGGGTTGCTTTGTGTTTGTCTTTCTGGCCTTGTTGGAGTACGCCTTTGTCAACTACATCTTCTTCGGTCGAGGTCCTCACCTGCAGAAGAAGGTGGCAGAAAAGGCTGCAAAGTCCAACAACGAGAATAAGAGCAGACTGGAGAGCAACAAAGTGCAGGTGCGAAAGGGGCTTTGTGTAGTTTTCATACTGTTTGCGTAATGACACCATAGAGCCCAGACACGTCAGTAGAACCAGTGTTAGATTACTGATTAGCGTATATGGCAACCTGCATCACTCTGTGAGAGCTGCCTGACAGGCTATTCAGCCTGGTAAATGAGTAATCCAGCAATTTAGTGGATGTCTGCTTATTTTTTCACTTTAACGGTAATTATAAATTAAACATATTCTTGGTTAGTATTCCAAGTTTATGATTGAACAGATTCACAGTGGTGTAAAAATGGTAGTTTAGTTTTCAGGTAACAATTATGACCAAGTTCTTAAACATAAGGTTCATTTATTGTCCTTGTGCAATACAGGGTTGTGCAATGAGATGGAGTTATAGTCCTATTTTTCTACATAAGAATAAGATGAACTTGATAAAGCCCACAAGTCAAGATGCGTTGGTCTAACAATACATTTGTTCTGCATACTGCAAGTGTTACTGGAGTAATAATAGATGTTTATGGTTTTTCTTTAGTGATAGTGAGGGGGAAAGACAACTAGTTGTCTACAGGTTGGATTAGAATTATTTTTATTGTCCAACACTTAGAGGGATGTGAATAATGGATGCACAATTTAAATTATGTGCTTACTGTAAACACAAATGAATACAAGAACACTGCAAAGACAAATTGTTCAGGAAACATTGGCAAACTCAACCACCTCCAACCTGCCTAACCTTCCTTCCGCACAAACTCTCGAGACCTCCATGTGTGTAACACACATTCAGCATTATTGGCTGCTCTATGCCATTCAATATCGGCAAGAAGTCCTCCCCACTAGCTTACTGTTTTTATAGAATCACATATAGTAGCCTTCGATAGCCATAACATCGGAACTTTATAAGGTCTTCCTTGTATAGGGCAGTCCATAATGCAATGTTAAAATTCCCATATGTTTCCCCTAAATAGGATGCTGCTTGTTGTTAGGGCACAGCCTTTGACTTTGCATTCTATTTGGGTTTTGGTTACAAAATAAATGTAATGAAATCTGATGACTTCCTTCCTCAGGTTGATGCTCATGGCAACATCCTCCTGACGAACCTAACCAGTGAGATGGGTGGATCAGATATGATGGGTGTTCTCAACGACCCTCGGGCTACCATGTTCTCTTACGACAGCGCCAGCATACAGTACCGCAAGCCCATGACCAGCCGAGACCTGTACGGACGACCGGCCATTGACCGACCGATGGGCCACAAGAAGGGCCGCTTGCGGAGGAGGGCCTCACAGCTCAAAGTCAAGATCCCTGACCTCACGGATGTCAACGCCATAGACAAGTGGTCCCGTGTCGTCTTCCCAATTGCATTCACCTTCTTCAACCTGGTCTACTGGCTTTACTATGTCCATTAGGGTGGCAGTTGCGTGTCCATTAGGGTGGCAGTTGCGAGCCTGTGTGGCAGCTACCCTGCTGATGATTTGACAGGAAAGCTTCATAGATCTTGTACAGCGATGAAAATGATGGAGCATTCAGTCCATTTGTATAAATCCTGTTTTGGAATGAGTAGTACTGGATGTCTTTACAATGTAAATACAATTTAATATATACTATATAAATATATATATAACAGAGGTATAATTTATTAAAATCCTATCCCTTTTGCTGTACTCATCGGTACAAAATAGATAGATAAAAATAATGGAATTTAAGACACAGTAAAGGTATAGTATTTCAGTTCAAACTTGCCAAAAAGACTTGGGTGACTCCAAAATTACGGGCAATGATGTTTCATTTATTCTATCTTATTTTATTACCTTCTGTTATCTCACTTTTTGCATGTGAATGATGCACAACTTTTGTTTGCTTAAGATACAAAAAAAAAGCAAGAGACAAGGAAGCCAAAAGTCAGTAGCGGACTAAAAAAGTTTTTACATGATCTTTTGACTAAAGCTCACCCAACTATTTAACAAATGACATTTGGTTAAATCCCATCGTAATAAGGTAGTCTCTGCTCAGTGCGCTGAATGAGGTCGTTTTTGTAGAGTTGGTTATCTATCCATGTGTTGAATCCTTCTCTGACAGTCATCTGCAAGCTCTAAAACATGTTAGATTGCTTTTTATGAATGATGTGGGAGGTTTATTTGGCAAGTATCTTTTTATTTATGTAAAAAAAAAAGCTTTGCATGGCTCTACTGAGCCACTCTGTATTATAATCATTATACTGTATGCTTGCGAACAATCATTGCATTTAAGGTAAGTACAGGACTGATATTAATTGGAACTCAACTAATTTCTCAAAAACAAAATGTACCTACATTATTCTCACAGCGTCTGTGAGCATGTACAATGTAATTTTCTTTAAAAGAAATCAGGTAAAGAATGACCAATGATGTCACCATGCTTTCAAAATCACATTCAAAATGTCAAGCCCTGATAAAACTCGCTGCTGGTGTTGAAACATGTGGCGTAAAAAACTATTAATAAACATTTTTGTCAGATAATGAAAAATGTATAAAATAAATAATAAATGATACTGTACATAACTGTTAGAATTGCATAGAGAGCTATTCACCTCAATGGGTTAAATAATTTAGGGGAAAGCTTGAGATCAGTGTTTTTGAGTGGATTATCTTTCAGGTTCTGTAGTCAGGGCTAGGGAATAGTTGTAAGATCCAAGTTCAAGTTTGATCCAGCTCCAGTGCTACAGTTAGGTTCAAAATGCACTTCTGAAGACAACTAGTGGTGAGAACAGCAAGATTAGGAGTGACCAACAATTGGCAAAGTGTATGCAATAGCCAGCTCGGTGTTCCTATAAATTACGTCCATATTAGACAATTCCTCACCTCACAAATTATGTTTACCACCAATAATGGAAGTAGCATGTCCCTAGTGTCAGGAACGTGGAAGGGCATGAAGCAAGTTTGAGTTTCATGCACGACACTAGAGTCTGTGTTCCATCACAGACCTGCAATTAACATTTGCCAACTCTTATCAACTCTTATCAACTCTTAAAGTGATCTTTTCCTAACCTCTACCAAGTGACCAAGTTGACTAACCGTAAGCACACCTTAACCATAGTTTATTTGCCATAACCAAAATCTGTAAAGTAAAAGAACATTGGCATTGATTGTAATCAAGGGTTTGCCTATTGTCCAACATATCCAATGTTGTGTCACATGAAAGACAGGATTTAGCTTTACTGCAGTTACAGGAAACGAAAGTGAAGCTGAGGCAGATCCTATGTGCCGAAAACTATAAAAGAATAGCAGGAAGTGCGTACCTTTTTCTCTGCTGAGCTCAGGTGTCTTTTCAAGAGAGATCTTCATCTCAATCAGATTACCTGAATAACGTTTATAGACTGGCTGTTGAATGCACAAGAAAGTTAAACGTATTCTGTACAGAAACCCTATCCCGTGCTGGACAGAAGGCTTTCCCTCTCCTACATGATCTGTGGCAATCCAAGTTAATGTATTTCACATAAGGAACTCTAACATCAACACTTGTGTGACAAATGAAAAGAAAAATCTACACATAGTGTCCAAAATCTCACAGAGATGTTCAGTTGGTTTGAGAGCTTTTGACTGTGAAGTCCACATAATATGATCAACATCATTTTCATCAAAGCATTCAGTGAGGCTTCATGATATGAATGGAAAAATCAACATTATCTATGATTGCCCACTCTTTCATTCAGTGTGTTATATAAGAAGAAGCAGAGCTACAGCACAGGTTTTTTGGATTGGTACATGTAAACAGTGACCAGAACATTAGAAATGATTTACTGTGATTGGCAGTGATAAAAGCCGCCACAACTGGTAGCGTGACTTATCCATGGCCCTGTAGTGTGCTGGTGTTAAAGCTGACCATGCCAACGCCAGCGCTCTACATTACCAAGAATCTATTGGTGCTGTGTTCATTCCAAAGATGTTAGTAGGATTGACTTGACTTGTGGTCATTCCATCTAAATGTTCCTTAAACAGTTCCTGGACATTCTTTGACAAACTGCGTTGACAAACAAATGTTTTGTTGAAAGTGTCCATCATGAAGAATCCAGTTTGCCACCATGTTAAGATCTTCTTGTGCTTTGGGTACTGGTATCAAAGTGAGAATATCTGCCAAACAAGTACCACCTCACCCATAGACATGCACAGTTGTAACTTTATTTGGAGACCAGTTTGAACCAGAATGTATGCACAGTGCATCCCTGATGATGCTGAGCCAACCCTGTCACCAGCTAAGAACGTCAATACTGGACAACTATGTTTAATGACACAAATTTACATACAATGCTAATGGTTACAGTTACAAAAAGGTCATAATTTATTGCGTTGGAAGCCCATCCATCCCGCTAAACTCTACACCTTACACCATACCTGCATTGGCACATAACTGTAAAATTAGGCTTAAATCATGAGGTACAAATTAGTCCAGTATGGGCACCATTTCTTGGGATACTGAGCTGTTCTTAGCCAACACGTTCATCAGTTTGCAAGGAACAGGAAAGGCATCCTGTATCGTTTTCTGCTCTTGCACTCCCATAGAGGTAGACTGAGACACATTATCTGATGTGTCTTTGTTCTGGCCGGAGTCACCTGATATATCCAACGTTCTACTTATCTTAGTAGAACCAAGGGGGTCGGCCTTAGCAAACATTCTGATGAGGTGTCTCTGTGTTACAGTTCTATAATTGTTTCACTTTGAAGAAGCTGCCTTTTTAAAGTCCATAAACTATACAAGCTTAATGATAGAAAATTGTGTTGGAATTAAAATTGCTGGCTTTGGTAGAGACAAATGCAAATGGAAAAGCAGGTTTCATTCCTTTGGTTGTGGCAGGGTTGATATTTTCCTGGTCACTGAGTGAGTTTGTACGCTATGTAATCTCAATGTTCCCAGTGGATCAACAGCTGAGCTCTTGGACCTTATCGTCATAGCTTTGGCCATCATCTCTATCAATTATGCTAACATTGTGCTCAATAACTGAAGTACTGAGATCTGTGAACACAACAACAAACTTGGGTCAAGAAGCAGTCAGACGATCAGACGGGTTGTAAACAAACCAACTGCTATCCAGATTATCTAAAGCACATATTTAGAGGTAAACCAGACGGGTATTTTTCAAATCTTTGCAAATGTATCCTTTAAAACCTGTCTTAAACAATGTTTCTACTTTTCTGGATGTGGCTGATAGAAATTAGAGCATAAACAACAACAAAACATAGAGAAAAGAAGAAATTATCAGAAATGAATTTAAGTGGTTAAAGTAATATGTTTTTTCCTCCTCAGTTTCCTCAGTTGATGGTTAAGACAAATGTGAACTGCTTGTCTTATCAGGGCTTTAAACAAAAAAAAGCAGCAAAACCAGATAGGCTTCTACAGGACACAATAGTAGCAGTGTGCTCATTCCTCATGGCTGAATATTGTGCCTTTACCAAGAATCTCAATATTTTCACAGGGTTTAACTTAACTTCTATCTAGTGAGTAGAATTTAAAACAAATCATCTTGTACTTTTTTTAGATTAGGAAGAACAAGGAGAACCAAAAACAGAAGTGGACTCTTTAAGATATTTTCTGAGGCTCTGAAGTACAGTACCATTATCTAAGCATAGATTGTAGGAGTAAGACATTCCAGCATTACGATGACAATCTTTTGAATTCAATGCTGAAAAGATCTCCTGCGAGGCTGGTTTCCAGTTTTTGCTGTTTCTAGACAGAGCAGAGTGGACGGACAGGAGGTGAAAGAAAGAAACAACAGCTTGGCTTTCTTCACAACAAAGGACGCAGAGCAGAGGGACACATGTTTTCTGTGAACGGATGAGCTAATGGAAGCCCTGAACAACTGTTTTGCCTACAGGCTGTGGAGGGTTGGACATGTGCTCGAATCTTATTGTGTAAAATTACTGTACAATTTTTCTCTCATGCTATACGTGCTCTCAAGTGGAATGGGGTGTGGGTGAGTTTGCTTGTGTGTCTTTCTGCTTGTGTACAGGCAAACACAAGACGTGTGTGTGTGTGTGTGAGTGAGCATATGATGCGTGTGAGAGGGAGAAAACACAAATTACAAATTCTTTGTGTCAACTTATAGAGACTTCAAAGAATAGAGTTTAAATAAAATTGCTGACAACTCTACCAACTACATATAAAGTGCATTTTTGCTGGCTTATCAGAAGTATGTTTGTTTGTTGTTTTTGTCTGATCAACATTGAGGATGGGGGTCGGGATGGTAATAGGGACCAGCTAAAACCTACAGGTTAATCGTGCCATGATAATATGACGCTCATATGTTCTGCATCCAACACACAGAGGTTAACTGGTTCATACTCACACTGCCCAGTGAAGTAGACTCTTTTGAGACAGAAACAATACTTCTCTTAACTTTGCTCTTATGTCACATGACATGTGGACTCACATTTTTGAGATATATAATTTATTTTGTTGGGTCTTAAAAAATTTTTATTTAGCATGTCACTCCACATGTGTTGAATGAGTTCAGCCGAACCTTACAGAAGGTACAGTACAAGGTACAGCATGTTCCCTCTGCTCGGCTAATTTAAAACATCGAGACACTTGAGCTAGTGAGGCTGCATCTATCCATGTGCAGAGTTCAGAAGACTGTGATGATGGTGGATGTTGAAGGAGACTGGTGAGATAATAGTTGACTGCTTTTTAGAATGTGACGTAAACACTGATGGTGGCTTGTGAAACTCTCTTTTAAACTGACTGAGACCTCAAAAAAGAACAAAATCTAAATAATTCACAAGAGAACTGTTGTTCACACAGTTGTTTATTTTGGTTAATAACTTGTACCTTATTTCCTCTATAACTTATACAGACCAAAAGCTTGCTGTAGTGTTGTAGATTATTCAGACTGTACTACCTTCCAGTCAGCCATTGTTGTCAGTTCATTTCACTGCAGTCGGGAAATCTACTTATAGACATTTGAACATGCTTGAGTTATGTAACTGCACGCATGTGAAAACACTATGTGCCATAACCAGCCATACACATTCTCCCTGCATTAAAAGGAGCAGCTTCTAGGGTTGAGGGGAATCTATTCAGTTGGTTGCAATCTGCTTTCCCGGATAGTGTCACGGATGGAAATTACAGCATAAAGTACAAAAAATAGTAAAAGAGAAGAAGAAATTATCAGAAACAAAGTTTAAGTGGTTAAAGTAATATGTTTTTTCTTCCTCAACGTTTCCTCAGTTGATGGTTAAGACAAATGTGGTTAGCTTGTCTTATCAGGGCTTTATGTATCAACACATATACATAAACATACATTCTTGATAACAATCCCTTAAGTTTGGTTATAAAATAATGGTAACTTATATGAAAGTGATGGCCTATTTTACAGTTACATTAATGTGTCAGTTAGTGTCAAATCCCAGGGAATAATAAGAGCTGTTGGCTGCTACTGACCTCATTCCTCCCTCTGTGTATGTAGAGGTTAGAAATAAGTCATTTGTTTCTGCAAAGTGATTAAACACAATTTTATTTAGTAAAACGAACCATGGAAGCACAATATGTGCTGAAATACTTAAATCAATGTAATTATATTTTTATTTGAAAAGGGACAATGTATATTCATAAACATTCAAATAAATGTAAACCTACCAGAGTTAGCTTAGAGGCTAGTTTTCATTGGCCTGGTGTTATTAGGCATCCTAATAATAAAGGACCTACATATTTCAGAACATATTGTGCTTTAGGGATGCATACAATATTAAGAAATCATTTGTAATTCAAACTAACATTTCACATTGAACATTTGTAATTGCACACTAAGTGCCACGGTGAACCAGAAGCTTACGGTACACCTCCTTGTTGTTATATATATATACACATACAATATATATATATATAATATATATATATATATATATATATATATAAGAGAGAGAGAGAGAGTTTTATATTCTTCATAGCTTTCCATTATAATGACCTGATCCTGACTAAAATAGGTGGCATACGATTGATCTGTGCACTTAGTGTGGTGGAAGAGTTTTATGGGAACATGCACAAAGCCGATAAGGAAAAACCTGGTTAACAAAAACAGTTAATAACCACCATCGTGGAAACCATTATCCCTGATTGGTTTTAGGTTTTGTCGAGCCAGATAAGGCTACACAAAGTTACACTTCTGAGATTCAGGGAAGATGGAGACAAGGTACCAAGGACAAGGGTGAATGCATGTAGCCAATCAATAGACCTCGCTGATCCAGCCTCTGGTCCCCTTCCCTGGAATGACCCTTGCACTATGTACCTTTTAGAGCAGGGGTGGGCAACATTTTTCCTATCAAGGGCCATTTTATTTTTTAACATCCTTCGAGGGCCGTACTAATTATTGAACTCATAACCTCTGCAATTTATTGCCCATTCATTTCACTTTTCTTTTATGCTGTGCAAAAAAGCAACTTTTTTTTATCCATGGATCTTTCTGTTTTATCAAAAATCAGAAATCCTTTATTAGTCCCACAACGGGGAAATGTATCTTGTCACAGCAAAAGAACGTATGAAGTAAAAAGGCAGTACACAATAATTAAATAGAATAAAAAAGTACCAAGAGGTTGATAGAAAATAAAGTGACTATTGCACATGGCAGTGATAATTGCACAAATTATAAAAAGTGAGTATTATAAATGGCAGTGATAATTGCACAGTAGTGGTGGAATAGTCTGTTCTTGGTGTGGTGGTCTACGGATCTATCTGTCCATGTTTGTATGTTCCGCTCTGCAGAGAGCTGCTTGTTGGGCCAAACTCCGCCGAAGAGCGTTAACTTTATCCAAACGCACTCGTCCTTTCAGCTCCTGCAGTTTCACATGTTTTGTGCAGTAATAACGCTCAAGATTATTTTTCATCACCGCAAGCGCGTCCGCACAAACTAGACACACTGGCCTTTTACTTCCACAAAGAAATCATCGTTCATCCATTTCTCCTGGAAAGTGACATTCCACATCCACCTTTCTCTTGTTTACACTCGCCATGCTGCGTTCACTGATGTCAAAGACAGTCTGGTTTAATATTGAAGTTTTTTGACATGACTGACCAGTTCCGCTTGTGTTGTGTTCAAGGACCCTGACCTTGGCCAGGTCAGTCAACCATTTTATTCTATTGCTGTCTAGATTGTTTTGGGATTGTTTCTAGTGGATTATTTTTTCGTGTGTTTATGAATTACCTTGAGGGCCGGATCAAATGGTCTCGCGGGCCGTATACACCCACACACTCGTGCACACACTTATTGACTTCCATATTTACCTTACCCACTGTTTCTAATACCTCTGTCACTGTATTTTATGTTTTCTGTTGTGTTCTCTGTCAGTGTTCAGCTGTTATATTCTGAATCACTAATAATAATAAAGATTATAAAAAGCCTATATAACATTACAGCGCCTTTTTAGTTATTCAGAGAATGCCTTGTGCAGACCCAAACCAACAGTATCTTCTAACAAGTACTGTATGTGTATCACAGCCTGATGTGTCTTTTTCCTCTGAGCCATAGAGATCCATTAAACCACATCAATGAGCCACACTGTTGTACTGGCTGATGTTGCTTCATTACCATGAACACACACACTGTACTTTATTTTTGACTCAATCACACATATACACGTCCTGCTGCCACTAGAGCACCAGATGTGGATTAATCCACCGTTGAAAATAGTCCCTAAAATATGACTATTTATATATTTTGTCCTTTTAAAAATATTTAACCACTAACAGACATGATATCAGAAAGTATTGAGAGAAAGACCAACGCATGGCCAACGCATGGTTTGGGTGTTTTCATGGAATTATGGAATATAATATAATACCAGAATGATCCTTTAAACCTTCAGACAGCCCGTCTCAGAACAAACCGGAAAGACAAATTATTTTGCAGTTCTCTCTTTGCAGGATGAGGACATTGTGAAAGTCTATTCTGGAGCACAGAGGAGCAGGAGGCCCCAGCCACTCTCATAATTCAGCCTCTGTCGCGTAGATGGAGCGGCTCCACTGGGTGCAGCATCGTTCCCGGCAGCTGTTGGGGAGAAACTCTGGGAGAGGCTGGTACTCTGCCCCCAATGGCCGGCCCAACAATACTTTCCTGGATACCCGTAGCTCTCCACAGGGACAGAGTGGTAAGCGAAGAACAGTCTTTGCCCGTCATGGGCCCCACCAACAGGAGTACGAAGCGTTCACCAAAAGTTACATGGACAATGCCATCCGCACGACAAAGTACAGCTTGTTGACTTTCATTCCCATGAACCTGTTCCAACAGTTCCACAGGTAAGAGCTTTATTTGAGTTTTTACACACTGCCTGGCTTTGACGAACAGTATGGCGTTTAATTAAAAACATTTGCACATAAAAACCAGGCTTGTGCACGTGATACTTCCGCACAGTATCCTTTGATTGTTCTGTATAACAAAGCGAGATCAGTGTGTTATCTGTGGAATTACCTGTGAGACCCCGTTATTTTTCTTTTTAACTACTTTTTAATACTTTGTTGACAATGCAGTTTGTAGTTTTAGAAATTTGGATTAACCGACCCATTATCATTCTATTATGAAACCTTATATGGCTGTGTACTGTTACCCAGAATGCTTGTTTCTCTTCAAATGGAATGCATCCACAGTCCAGGAAAACAATCTTAAACATATTTGAAGATCAGTGTTTGTTCAGATTTACACAGCCATTGTAATTCTTGTCTGGTCTTGTATGGTTGCACTTCCACTACATACTAATTTGCTGTTTTGGTCTTCCTTTGTAGGGCTGCCAACCTCTATTTCCTGTTCCTGGTGTTACTGAACTGGGTGCCAGTTGTTGAAGCCTTTCAAAAGGAAATTACCATGATTCCTCTGCTGGTGGTTCTCACTGTTATCTCCATCAAGGATGCCCTGGAAGACTACAGACACTACTTGTTTGACAAGAAGGATCAACAACCATGTAGTGCAAGTGTTCTGTGGGTGAGTGAACCTCTATCACAGTGGTTCCCAAATGGTGTGCCAGTGTGCCGTGAGACAAATCCCGGTGTGCCGTGGGATTTTGAAACAATTAGGCCTATTGCATTTAACTGTACACAAGGTTATGAATTATTTTTTATTTACTTCAGTGTTTCCCCTTTGTTTACTGCTGTGCGGGGTGCTGCCTTGGCTGGATGAGGTCCGTGGCGCAGATTTTTTAAGTTCTCTCCTTACTCTTTATCTGTACCTTGTCCTACACACTTATTTCACAATATAGAAACAATAGGTCTGATATGCTTTGGCCTAAAATATAAATAAAAGGAAATCTGTCAAAGCGAAACTGTTTTAGCCATTTGCGCATGGTGGGAAATATTAGAGTGTGACACATCAAAGGATCTCTGCTAGTGTGAAGGAGAATAGCTTCTTACAAGGACTAGGCTAAATAAATGTTGACAGAGTGATAACAGTGATACTGTGTTAGAGAGGGGATTCTGCCCGGATATGAACATAGGTGTGCCTTGAGATTTTGGCTTGGTCTTTGGTGTGCCTTGGCCACAGAAAGTTCGGGAACCACTGCTCTATCAGCTAAAAGGTCATTTTATAACTGTGTGTATGGCTGTGAGACAATCAGGCCATAAACTGGTATGAAAGAACATTGAAATCTTGATTCATCATGATTTAATGAGCCAACTTGTATGTACAGTGACTAGCTTAGCACCAGAACGTACAGTGGTTTACAGCTGCATGCTAGGAGAAATATGATTGCTGTGTCAAACTGAGCATAGGTTCATCTCAACCACAGCTAAACTGGAGGTATGATGGCCTTGTATGAGGCTACTTAGCGCTCAGCTGTTAGCAGAGCTGGCAAATCCTTTTGAGATGAAGAAAAGCAGGCTGCTGTCTTTGTTGTTGCGGCGTGCTGCCGGTCAAGACGGTGTTGTTCTGTTACAGCTCGATCAGCTGTGCAAGACAAGGAGACTGGTCGCTGCATTTATTATCTTGCAAAATACAGTTAGCTCCATGCTAACTGGTTGTTGCTCCTATTGTGAAGGCTTGTCGGCTGTGGAGAGCCGCTGCAGGTACTAAACTTGTTTGCTGTGATTAGCAGTGCTGGCTAACTGGAAGTCTTTTAGGCAAGTGCTCGCGTCGGTCTGTGAAGTGATCCAGTGATCAGAAATCCATCCGATGCTGCAGGCTGTAGTGGCGTGCTTTCAGCAGGCCACTGTCGTCTTCGGTCGGGGAACCAAAGAAGGCCGAGGAGAAAAGAGAGCGAACACATTGTCAAGTTTGTGGTTTAGTTGAGCCGGTGACGTCTTGGGTCACAGGCTACAGTAACCAATCGCTACTGTACTTTAAGTTCTCAGGCGGAGTTTAGGGCACCTCCAAATGCAGACACAGGAAGTGGTTTAGGGTTTTCACACCCACAGAGGATCATGGGAAATTGAGATCCATGGCTTAGTCGCTGTAATGTGAGTCCCAACCGAGTTGGAATAACAGTTAGCTGCCGGGGGATTTCCTGCAGTTCAGGGGCAGAGAAAAAGTCACATAACCATCAAAAATCCGCAGTGCCTGGAGCTGATTGGAGGTCTCGGTGCTCGCAGTTCAAAGTAAACAAACCTTTATTTGTCTACATTTATTAAACACCAACCTGATTATTCTGGGGGATTGCAACTCTGAAAGGTGGAGAACCATTGGTCTAATGCCCCTCATTATAAATCTTGGGCAGGTTCTATATTCCAATGCTACACAATATCATTGTATAACATACCAATTAAATGGTATTTCTAATATGAAAGGATGATGAACTGAATCAAAGGCTTTTATAAAAATCTAGAGATACAATGAAACCACTCTCAAAGTGTATGACTGGAATCAATCAGGTCTAAAACCTGTCTTATGTTACTGTGAATGACCTACCACGAGAACGCCTGATTGTATTTTATTAACTATCTGCACAGGCCTCATTCTAGCTGCTATATATATATATATATATATATATATATATATATATATATATATATATATATATATATATATATATATATATATATATATATATATATATATATATATATATATATATATATATATATATATATATATATATATATATATATATATATATATATATATATATATATATATATAGAGCAACTTATAGTCAATGTTGAGTAGTGTAATTGGTCTTAAATTGTCTACTAACTTTGTATCCTTGCCAGACGTGGGAATAAGTGTTATCAAGCCTTGCTTCATGCTCGGCATTAATTTATTTCTCTCTATGCATTCTTGTATTCCCTTGAACAGCAGATGTCTGACATCTTGTCAAAATAATTGATAAAAATCAGAAGTGAGCCCTTCAGAGCCAGGGGATTTGTTCAATGACAAGTGCAAGCAAACAGCATCCTATTCTTAAATCGTATTCACACATTTCTTTAAACTTATCAATTTTAGGAATAAAGTTTGTTATTTTTTCAATCAGTATTTCAGTATGCAGATGCAAAGAAGTAACTAAAATGTGAAATGCATGAGATACATATCATCTCATTTTGATTTCAGTGATTTTGATTTTCTTTATCCTCTATCCTTTATTCAACTCTGCTTTACAGCCGCACTGACTGATTTCCTGAAACAAGTTAATTTCTATTATACAGTCATCAGTTAATGGGATTTGGAAATTGCAACATCTGAGAGTTAATAACTTTTCAGATATCATAAGTTCAATAACTGAATGAGCAGAAAGTCAGTAATCAATTCTAAATTTGCAGGTACTTTTATGTTTGTACCAGAAGTGTTTTTTCCCTGGATTTAAACTTCTCCATGAATCTACGAGGCAACTAATATTATTAAATTATCCAATTACTTGATTATAGTGCTAACTGTCAAATTTAGTGGGCCATCTGTCTTTATTGGGTGTCATATTCCAGACACCTCCCACTACAATAAAGTCTGTGGGGTAGAGCATTTGGAGCTCTGACACGTTCGTGATATCTTCAAACATTTGTTTGTTTTAGGCAGTTGTTTTATGAACATATACATTAATCAACAAGAAAAAATGACTTTCAACATGTAAAACAGCATTTGACCTTCCCCATCTGCCCTGACTGTAATAATATCACCTGGAAACCTGTTGGAACAAATTGTAACACCAGCAGATCTGTTGGTTCCGTGACATTCACATCAAAATCGGAAGAATGAGTTTTTTGTAGTGTAAGACAAGAATTTCTTCTTATCACCAACTCTTTAAGAACCCTCGTATTTAACGAAGCAACTAAAATAAAGCATTTGCATTTGTGTTGTGACAGGTATGCTGCAACCTCTGATGCAAGTTATTGCTCAACACGCCATCTTACCAGAACTCCCCCCCCCCCCTGGGGCTTGTTGTGTGTAACGAGTGCTCTATTTCCACTCGCTGTAGGCAGAGTGGGCTTGTTTCTCTCATATGCACACTGTAAATACAAGAGCTCTTGCCAGCCGTCCACTGCTTGTCAACAAAGCAGCCTCACAGAGCGAAATATGACACTAAAGGACTGTAGCCGAGGGTTATGAGTTGTGCCTATACTTATGAAGGTAATGTAATAATAACAAGGAAGTTCTGCAGTCTGAACCCAGAAGCCAAACTCTTCCGTCAACGGCCGCGATGGTGTACCGTTCTTAGCTTTCATAATAAATGCCCTCGACACTATACACTGAATCACTGCTTAGAAACTTAAATAACCTCAGATAAGCAGTAAATCATCAAAATAGTTTACAGTACTGCTCACAGTTATCTTTGCGAGGATTGTGTGACGGTGACTTCTGTGTGGTACAATAAGGCACACTTACTGGACAGGAAGTAATGCTGCCAGTAATCCAGGCAGTTATTATGTTTCCTCTAAAACACATTTAGCAACATAGCAACATAGTGTTTATGTCAATAATTGTATTAATTGGAAGAATCATCATTTTAGTATGTCAGAATGTGTCGCTGTTCAATTTCACTAGTAAAAATATGAATCTGTCCACTGCTCTGATCTTGAAGGATTCGCAGGAAATCAATGTCCCCACAATCCCTGCTGCTGCTCTGTGACTCTCCTTTTTCCTAGACCTGATTAATACAATCTGTCTCTTGAGGCAGTAAAAGGTGAACCTGGAGTTCGTTTACAGCATGAGTGCCCTTTAGAGGAGTGGCAATGAAGTACGTCACCAACGTAGTAAAAATCCCTTCATCTCTCCCATTCCCACTGCGCCTGCTGTGTCCATGTCTTTACTTAAGAGGGATAGGTGGAAATATTCAACTGGAGAACAGTTGGAGGAGGGAAGGGAAGGCTTTTAAGTGAAGACCTAAACCAACAGGCAGATCTGAATCCAATGGAGCAGTGGACTCATGTATAACTCGGAACGTCTTAAGTCTTCCAAGGGGCTCCTGCGGAAGAGGAGGACGATAGTACCTTCCTCCGCAGAGGATGAGCAACTGAGTCTACCCTTAAAATACAAGAGCAACAAGATCCGGACCACAAAGTATTCTCTCTTCTCCTTTCTGCCAAAAAATCTGTTTGAGCAGCTCCATCGTTTTGCCAATGTCTACTTCATCTTCCTTGCTGCTCTGAACTTTGTTCCTGTGGTGGAGGTTTTCCAACCAGAGATCGCTCTGGTTCCTATCATACTGGTGCTGTCAGTGACGGCTGTCAAGGATATCTGGGAAGACTACCGCAGGTATAAATCAGATGGTTTGATCAACAGGCTTCTCTGCCATGTTTACAGCAGGTAGGTGAAATGTTGCTTTCAAAAAACGTCAAGTGCGAGTAACAAAACCTCTCTGTAAATACAAAGTTACCATAAAAAGCAGACTACACATAAACCAGTATGTAACACACAGCATATAAAAGTTAAGGCAAAAATTACTTTCACTGTATGTTGCTATACGGTAAGTAGTCAAAACATCCATGTCCAGACTTCCAGTAAGTTCTGCTCTTAGACAATAAAACAGTAGTTCAACAACCAATCGTTCAATGAACCTTTGACAAAGGACTGAAGATCACTTATGGCAACTGAACACATTCTTCGGCTTTACAAACCGCTCCCAATAACGGAGCATGTCAAGACTGCTACTGTAGATTAACAATTAAGTTAGAATGTTAAGGAGAAAGTCAAAATGAAAATGTATTTAGACATGCACAAATCACCAATTATGGTCAGAATTTAGTGTAAAATAGTAAACGATGGCAGCAACTAATGTTTTCAGAAGAAAAAATAAACTGAAAACCAAGATCCAAAACTAAATAGCATTTAAAACTGTAGAAAGAAAGAAAGAAAGAAAGAAAGAAAGAAGAGGGGAAAAAAGCAGAGTAGGGTATCCTGATTAACCTGATGACATCACATTGTATGTAATTGGCTGAATGGGTTTGGACTGTGAGAGTAATAGTTAACCACTGCTTGTACCCACAGAATGTGTGAATAATACCCGTCAATCAAAGCGTGGAATCTTTCTTTGAGCTTTTAAGACGAATGCAGACTGGGCGGGGTCTGCACAAAGGTAGTATTTTCCAATGGGGAGGCCACCAGGAGCGTTGAAACATCAGAAGATTCAGTTGAAGTATACAGTACAGTATACTTTTAAAGGTTGACACTGTTTCCATGGCAACGTCCTAATCAAAGGTTAAACAGTATAGCATTAATATGTTTTGTTCAATAATAGTATTCATCATTCACACTCACTCATCTGCATGGATCAGTTTTCAGTTATAGTTGAATTCTTTTTTTCTTTTTTGGTGTACCCACAGGCTCCATCTTAGGCCCTATTTCATTTGCATTATATCAAGTCATACAAGTAGCTCACAAAGTACAGCACTTGAGTAAATGCCACTGCCTGGGATCTCTCTGTACTCTCCCCAATAAATAAATAAATAAAAATGTGATTGCTTGTAAAGCCTCAATAGAAACCTCTGGATCCTTTTTTCATGTCATTGTGTAAATGTCCAGACACTTTCTTATTCACATTGAGTGTGAAAGTGTGTCCAAACCTTTGACTGGTACTGTGTACTGTAACCTCATGTACACCAAACATGCTGTGGTCTCCGCTCTTTTTTCCAGTATTTGATCATTTGCCTGAGATGTTTTCTTCTGTCTCTTCATATTGTCCCATAGCAAGCAGAAAGCCTACATCGAGCAGTGCTGGAAGGATGTGCGAGTGGGAGACTTCGTGCGTCTGTCCTGTAATGAAATCATACCAGCTGACATGCTGCTGCTGTATTCCTCTGACCCACATGGACTCTGTTACATTGAGACTGCCAACCTGGACGGAGAGACCAACCTGAAACAGAGACAGGTGGTTTCAGACCTCCCACTGCAGGTACATGACGTGGATTCATAAGATATGTCTTTATTACAATGTGTGGCCCCTAGAGCAAAACATATGTTTGTCCTTTTCCTTTTGTCCTTTGTATGCATTTATACATTTTGTGATTTCTGCATCTCAAGGACTCGTTCGGAATCATGTTTTCCATCCGATAATGGCTGTTCTGCCTCAAATGAAGCCTAATGTAATGCACACGTGATAAGAAAACCCTGTAGCTAAACATTGCGTGGAAACAAAAGATCACCTTCAAACCAGAGACCCATCCGACTAAATAAAAAATTCTCTATTAAACGTTTTTTTGTTTAAGATGGTTTTAAAAGCAGTATTCTTTCTTTCTGTTCTTTGGCCGCTATGGACAGTTTTTTCTATGAACATGTGTTGATACAGCTTTTTTGACCCTGTAATTGAGTGTGTATATAACGTATATATCTACATGTCTGTAAATTTAGATGGAAATGTAGATGTAAGTATTGATACATTTGTAAATGTGTATGTTCAAATTATGATTTGCGGTCAAGCAAAAAGAATAGCAAGACTAATGGAATCAGAATTGTAAGAATTGAGTGAAAGTTGACCAGACGAGGTTCTGCTGCAGTGTTTTCATACATTTTCCATATGATTTAATCTATAAGTAAGTTGCAGTATGTGTAGTTTTCCTTGATGAGGGTAGTTATGGGTGAGATGTTTAACCTATTGATAGAGTATCACTTACTTATACAAAACGTATCTGCAACACGCTGGTTTACGTTGATATAAAGTAAGGTACAAGTAGTATTCGTTAAGAGTAGGCGGTGTTAAGCTGGGGTACGTTGTTGAACGCTGAGTCTGTAAAAATGTTGGACGTACCCAACGTGTGCTTCATAAGATATGCAAACGTTACACACAAGTTCAGGTACGTTAGACATACGTGAATACTGAGTACGTACGTGACTACGTTTTGGGAGCTTGTTGGGGTTTGTATATAGTATATAGGGTCCCTGTGAGTAGCTCATCCTCACTTCTTCACAGCAAGTCTTAATGAATACATCAACCCAGCATCAGAGAGCATGGAGGATGCTGAGAGGCTGTGACAACAGTACATTCTAATTCCCATATACGCCGGCATACGTTTCTGCCATGCGGAACTGTGTCACAGGGCCTTTCCACTGTATGAGTTGTAGGTTGGCATTTTAGTTTTTTTGCAAAATTGGTTCCAGAAGTCTCCATCAGGAGTGATGGGTCAGTCTAGTTCCCATTTGATGGATTGATTTTCAGTTTCTGATATTATTCTACTTTTGGTGAAGGTTTGTTTATTAACTTGAAGTTAAGGAAGGAAGATTGAGGTTTTTGGCTGTAATGCTTTGTTTGGTTGGATGATTTAATGTATTTAATGTGTGAGTTGTTTATTCTTGATTTTGTTCATTTTTTGTTATTGTTATGGTGGAAATGCTCTTGACTAGGTCTGTGTATCACGGTTACTTGCATTCATATTTTCCAGTTGTTTGTTTTTTGTTCTAGTTCAGCTTCTTTTTCCTTTTCGTTATTTATTTATGTTACTTTGGACTGCATTATACATCTTGTTTACATTTAATGGAGGATCAATAATTTTACTCATTTAAACATACTGCAGGTTTTCTTTAGGCTAAGTGTGCCCTTTACAGCTGTGTTACAGTATGTAGAAATGATCATTTCTATATTAAAGGACAAGAATCTGAAGATACGATACTTGTTATGATACATGATACCATTCAATATTTGCCAATATATTGCGATACTGTAAGCACGGCCATACATTACAATAGTGTGTGTGTGTGTGTGTGTGTGTGTGTGTGTGTGTGTGTGTGTGTGTGTGTGTGTGTGTGTGTGTGTGTGTGTGTGTGTGTGTGTGTGTGTGTGTGTGTGTGTGTGTGTGTGTGTGTGTGTGCACGTGTTTTCCAGGGACTACAGTTCACCCTCGAGAGCTTCCACAGTCGTGTTGAGTGTGAGAACCCCAACAATGACCTCAGCAGGTTCCGAGGTTACATGTGAGTTCCTCGCCGTCTGTCTGTATACACATCAGCACACACTGCTGTGAGACGCTTACATGCATCAGTATTACCGTCTTTATATACTAGCCCTGTGTCGTTGTCTTGTTGCTGCTGTCTTCATATTCTCATCTTTATTTGGGACTGTATGAGGACAACATCTTTCAATATGTGAAAAATAATTGTCTTTGTTGGAAAATGTCCAATAGAAACGTTGCATGCAGTCTGGATTAGTCTCATAGTTTAGTGCTTTCTGACATCACAGTATCCCATCATTTAAACTCAAGTCAATCCACAAAATAAACAACATTTATTGGCAATAAGCATGACTGTTTGACCAAGCACCTTGTCACAAATTCAGAAGTGATATAAGGTTTTTTCTAAGAATATAATCTTTCAGGTTTTGCACCATTTATCTGTTTGGTTAGTGAGACACAAATGATTTGCAGGTGTATCTGGTCTTGGCTTCCACAAAATGCAGTAGAGTCTGCTTCAAACCATCACACTGCCTCCAACACACCTCTGTCCTAAATATGTAGTGAGTGGGTACAAGTGGATTCTTTTGCCTCAACTCCGGCCTGTTGTTCATGTGCATTTTACCCCACAGGGAACACCCCAGTGGGGTTCGTGTTGGACTCCATAACAACAACCTGCTGTTGAGGAGCTGCACCATCCGCAACACTGAGACTGTGGTGGGCATCGTGGTCTACGCTGGTAAGAGCTCAGCATCACTTACAGATCATTGGACATTACATTAGCTTCTGTTGACTACATTACATTAAGTCAGAATGTAATGCAGGTGTCCACTTAAGGAGCTTTAAGATAGAACACAAAGTCACTTTACTCGAGCAAATGTCTGTGCCGTCTGTTAGCCACAATATGCTGCTCCCTTCTCCCCTTTTCCTCTCGTCTCGTACCTTCATCATTTGGAGCCAACTTGTGAACTATCTTTGCTTCACTTTCACATCTTTCATGTGCATTTGTGCGCCTCTTGCTTTGTGTTCAGTCTGATCACATCTTTATGTTGGTTCACTTCAAATGAACCATGTTGTTTGTGTAGTTCATTCAGGATGATGTAAAGGCTGCCGTCGACCTCTGGTGCAGACTAAACAACAGACCACCTGACAAGGTGGGTCTTGGTCTGGAAAGAAAAATCAAGCAGACCAACCACAGGACGGATGTTGTGAATTTAGCATTAATTGAAAGGCTAGGCAGCTATTAAATTCATATTCTGATCATGAGCTGTTCAGTAAATATGAGCGGTCTTCAGTATTATAGGCCAGTGGTTCCCAGCTGGTCCAGCCTCAGGGTCCAGTTGTCCTTAGTAATTAGTTCAAGGTCCACACACAAGATCATTTACTAAACATTACATTTTATTTCACAAAATGTTAAACAACATGTGGGTTTAAAAAACAATGAAATAAAACGTATTGAAAGTGCAGTTCCCTAAAACTAAGTAAATAAATAGTAATAGTAAATAATACCACTGCAACCAAAAAACTGGCTTACAGAACAGTAACATAACAATGAATAAAGGCAAAGCATGTTAATAGGCCAAATAAAACCCCAATAACAAAATAATAATAAAATAAAATAGTTACATCAGTGGTTTCTAAAAAGGCTGACCAGAAGAGCCAATCAGACCCCATTTGTTAGAACTGAGAAGTGAAACTCTGGGGTTTAGTTCCAGAAAGAGAAGTAACTTAAACTCTGGGACAGTTACCATGGTGTACCATGCATACCTGAGTTTCTCTCTGTCTCCTCCCTCTTACAGAGACAGACACGCCGTTTTATTTCCTCATTCACTCAGTCTTATCAAAGCACGTATTGTCCAAAACCTCTTGTCTAAAACTTGAGACTGAGGAATCTCAAAATAGTAATAGTAAAATCGTAATTCTGAGCTCTACATGTCGCTGCAGGTAATTTAGCACAGCAATATGTTGTGCAGGGCTGCTAACTGTCACACATTGAGGGCCAAACTTACGCACTTGACACACAAACAAATTTAAAACTGATAACGTCATGGCACGAAAATAGGACACTGGAGTTTCAAACTAGCGTTTTGTAGGCGCCGCATTGCACATGCGTTTGTGCAAGCTCGTATGTGCTTCACATTAGTATCAAAGCTTGACAGCGCATGGACACACGAGACAGAGCAGCACTTAGCAACAGGTCATGTGAGCCGGAGTTTGGAATTTGAAAGTCAGCTGAAATGACATTATAATATATTGAGAATGTATTCATATTTGAACTGTAATAAAAAAATTAAAATCTGTTGGTTGGATTCGGTCGTGGTGGAATTGCAGAGGAAAAAAAGGAAAAATACACCAAATGGTGCAGTAAAAAATTATTTGGTGCAGGTCATTTTAAAAGTCCACCATTGCATGTACACAGAACCAAGTATTATGAGCCCTATAGTCTCACACCCTCCGCCCAAGATGACATTAATTATCATTAGCCAGAAAAGTTCAAGACTAACATTGCTTTATTTCTGTAAGGCCACATGCCAACCCAAAGTAACTCTTAGTGTTATTTCTTTGGATATACACTTCTCTAATCCAGCTATGACTAACAAGTTCTGTGTGTGTATCACAGCCTGATGTATCTTCTTCATCATCAATGAGCCCACTGTAGCACTGGGTGACATGTTCCTTCATTACCATGAACACACACTGTACTTTAAACACACACACACACACACCTACACACATACACACACACACACACACACACACACACACACACACACACACACACACCTATTCATTTGGTTCTACCATTTGTTGTTGTGGCTCAGACCTACATTTAAACAACCATTTTAAGACCATTACAAAGTCAGCCTACTATCACTTTAAGAATATATCAAGGATTAAAGGATTTATGTTTCAGCAGGATTTTGAAAAACTTGTAATTTATCTTCAGTAGATTCGACTGCTGGTGTGTTTACAGGTCTCACTAAAAACTGTATCAGACAGCTGCAGCTGCTTGAGAACGCTGCTGCTCGAGTCTTCACTAACACCAAGAAAGTGGATCACATCACTCCAGTTTTGAGGTCTTTACAGTGGCTTCCTGTCTGTCAAGGAATTAACTTCAAAATATTACTGCTAGTTTATAAAGCACTGAGTGGTTTATTCTGATCTTCTGCTATACTATGAACCATCCAGAGCTCTCAGGTCGTCAGGGAGTCCTAAACATGGAGAAGCAGCGTTCAGGTCTGCTGTCACTTCTTTTAGATCAAGCCTGAAGACCTTTCTGTTTGCCGCTGCCTTTTTTTAAATCAAATAACTTTTCATATCTTACACCACACTGTAACCTTTATTCTTGTGTCTTATTCTATTTTAGCTTGCTTTTATTTCAATTCTCTCGGCTCTTTTAATTACTGTTTTTAATTGTGTAAATGTCATTTATAATGTGTTTCTGTCTCGGTGTTGTTTTGTAAAGCACTTTGAATTGCCTTGTTGTTGAACTGTGTGAGATAAATAAACTCAAATGGGCAAATGCAGCTGAGTCTGTTTGCAACCAGAACCAGAGTTTAACCAAACAGGTGAGTTGTGAAAGCATCCTGAACCATTTAGAGAGACAATAAAACAGAATTTGAAATGTCTGTAAGGTGCACCTGTGAAATAAGATGTCCTTTCTGTTTCCACGTTGTGTGAACTTCTCCTGTATAACGCTGTAGTGTGTATAACTGAGCATGCTGTGTGTTCTCCTCAGGTCATGAGACTAAAGCCATGATGAACAACAGTGGGCCGAGGTACAAGCGCAGCCAGCTGGAGAAGCATCTGAACACGGTGGTCCTGTGGTGTGTGCTCCTGCTCATCATCATGTGTCTGACTACTGCTATAGGTGTGTACCCAGCTTCCACTTCACCACACAGCCATGAACAGCAGCAGTAGTATTGCAGTGTAGCAATTAGCCACAAGAAGCCGCTTTAGAAAAATCATTGTACATTACTGCCTCTCACGGCTTGTGCTTATTTTAAAATGGTTACTACATATACCAGGCAAGGTTTCAGATAAGAAACTCACAACACCAAACTAATCAAATCATTCATTGATAACAAATAATCCTTCTTCCGCCAAACAATATAGTTCTTCAGCGACAAAGCAGACTGGTTGCCAAGCAACACGCAGACGCTGTGGAGCTTGTTTAAAGATCGGGCTGATTATTAACATTTATCTGGATATCCTCATTAATCTTCTTCGCTGGTACAGGCTCTCTAATATCACAGTTACAGTTGTTATAAACACGTGTTTACCATCTGCAATTATTACGCTCACTATAACTAGAGAGAAGCGGGTATAATAGGCTACAAATAAAAACAAGCAGCTAGCTAAAGTTACATGGTTAGCTCTCCATAGGTCGATGGAGATAAAAGGGCGGTGCTGCAGCAACAACAGGAAACGTTTCTTTAACAAAGCAACATGACACAGTGGGTGCTCTGCTGCTCCAACATAAACCCACATACGCTCTCTGTGCTTCTTCTTTACAGCCTCTGTCTTCTTTCTTCTTTAGCTGCCTCCTCTTCTTCCTCTTCTTCTTCTGGTTTTATGGCGGGTTGCAAGCGTTACTTATAAGGTGCATACCGCTGCCTACAGTAACGGAGTGTATAGTATGAGGTTTTGTCCCTGGGTTACTTTGTCATTAGGTAAATCATTTGATGTTTGATCTGACCATCTCTTCCAACCACTTATCACAATAGGTACTAATTGGCATAGTGATACTATTGTAATGTGGTCACAGTCTTAAAGTTGTAGAGTTTTTTACAACGGGCTTAGCCAATCATAATCAAGAACCGGAAGTATCCGTTTTATAAGAACATGTAGACCACATGTGAACGCACCTGAGGTCCAGCTTTGATCTTTGAGTGTCTTGCTGTTTTCAGGTCACGGCCTCTGGCTGAAGAACATCAAAGACTCAGTATTCAAGGTTGATAAGGAGACGTCTCCCGCACTGGCTGCATTCTATGTCTTCTGGACTATGATCATTGTGCTGCAGGTATACTTCAGTCCCTATATTTCAGTCCCACGACAACAATTGCATTTTACAAGCTGTGATTGGATGGCAATATGAAGGAGATCAAACTTCAGTGGAGGTGGGGGGGAAGTGCTCACCGCCCGAGACATGGCAGTGTTAGTCTCAAAGAAAACTAAAACGCCGGCCACACAAAGTTGGTCGGTGTTCAGTTTCATAAATGCATCCAGCATGTCATCTTTTTCTGTCCAACAGGTGCTCATCCCCATTTCTCTGTACGTGTCCATTGAGGTTGTGAAACTAGGCCAGATCTACTTCATCCACAATGACTTAGCCCTGTACAACAAGCAGCTGGACTCTAGGATTCAGTGCCGGGCCCTCAACATCACGGAGGACCTGGGTCAGATCCAGTACCTGTTCTCTGATAAGACGGGAACTCTGACAGAGAACAAGATGGTGTTCCGCCGCTGCAGTATCTTTGGGGTGGAATATCCTCATGAGGAAAATGGTAAGAACTGATAATATGACCTCGTAGTGTTTCATAGAAACACGAGCAGTCAGACGATCACACAAACCCCAGGTTAGTCAAAAGTAAAATTATTATTCAAACTGTTGCAAACATCTTTCACAGTTGTTATCATAACTGATAGAAATGATGACTATTATTTATATTTACATATATATATCAAACTGCTAATTGTACAAATATCTTTGGTCAGGATGAAACGTACTTTCATCATAACTTTGATATTGATCCTGCACAGCACAGGAGATGTTTTGATTCACGACATTTTCAAAAGACTTCACTAGTGATCAAGAGGTCTTTACAGCAGGAAAAACAATCTGCTTTTCCACTCCATCGATCTCCTTCAGTTTAATTGAATTACTACATTTGTATTTATTTTTTAAATCTTTTCTATTTAGATCATTTTAAGTAAACTAACATCTGTGTGTGTGTGTGTGTGTGTGTGTGTGTGTGTGTGTGTGTGTGTGTGTGTGTGTGTGTGTGTGTGTGTGTGTGTGTGTGTGCGCGCATTAGCTCGGAGGCTAGAGGTGTATGAGGCGGAGAGGAGCGAGGCGGCTGCTCGCTCCGTCACTCTCCGGTCGGGCTGCAGTGGGAGATCTGTGAGCTGCAGACACAGCTCTGTGTCTCTGCACACACTTGCTGCTGAGTCAGAGGAAGAGGAGCAGCTGTCCAATCGCACGCAGCCCAGGACCAGAGCCTTCTGCAGCCGCGTGGTCAGACTCATACACATATACACACACCTACACGTACACACATAAACACACACACTTTTCCCATATACACACACACACACACACACACATATATATATATATATATATATATATATATATATATATATATATATATATATATATATATATATATATATATATATATACACACACAAACAGGTGAAAGTCACAAGATGAATAAGTTATGTGACATCGGATTTAAAAACAACAACATTTTGCAGCACAAACATCCTTGACTCTATACTGGTGTATAATCAGCAGGCAATTAGTCTTTTCTCCACATATTTTTTATTATGTGAAGCAGGTTCTGAACCGTGAACCTCGTGTATATGTGATGTGTTGTAAATGTACTAAAACATGTTTTTTGCTGCATTGTGGGAAATATTACAGCCAATGTTTTTGGATCTTGACCCATGCTAAACGTCATGATATGTTGACCTTTGTTGCATGTAGCCCAACAGTGCTAACCCACTTCATACGTCCACATGCACACAAGAAAGCAATGTAAGATACATTCAGCAGCACCAACCCCCTAACCCAGGGGTCGGCAACCTTTACTATCAAAAGAGCCAAATCAGATTTGCCTGGAGCCGCAAAACATATTTGATAACACAGCTTATAAGTTTTATTCATAGTTATACTATTTGTTGCATTTATGAAATTACAGAATGACAATAAAGCGATCCACGATCGTATTGCTATTATTACCTGTTTTAACAAAAGAAAACACTCTTTTGAAGAGAAGGAAGGAACACACTGACATGTTTAAACCTACTTTGAAAATAATTAAACACAGAATTATGCAGGCATATTTGAGTCCTCCCCATATTTGTTGAATCAAATAAAAATTAAATGAATATAATATAAATATACACAAAACAATAAAAAATAAAATTTTAAAAATGAAATGAATAACAAAAAGTAGCCCAATTGCTGCAGCCTTAAAATCCAGGTTAGGTGGGGGTCTGAAACTCAAGATAAGCCACATGCAGGGAAACGTAGACGCAATAGAATTGTACTCATTTTTTAGTGGATGAAATATTTAAAATATATATATTATTTCAATGTCCCAATATCACCTCGAACTCCAAGGTGTTCCCTTTGAAAGATTGTCCACTGTGCAACAGAAAATACATAAAAATGTATTTTTAGTTCCATGTTTTTTTTTGTCAAAGCTACAGGGAGCCACTGCATGTGGCTCCTGAGCCGCAGGTTGCAGACCCCTGCCCTAACCTGTCCTTCAGAACAAGTCTAGTTTATTTTGGTTACTTTTCATGCTCTAGCCCTAATGCAAGAGCTCCTGCTGCTGCTCTGTCTGTGTTCAGGCGAAGGAGGTGCTACCAGACCCTGAGCTGGTGAGGAAGCTCAATTGGTTTCGCTCTCCTGTGTTGCCTCTGAGAGACGGCTCCTCTGGGACTCCATCCAACCTGGAGCTCACCTACATCACTGACTTTTTCCTTGCTCTGGCTATCTGTAACAGCGTGGTGGTCTCCTCACCCAGCCAGCCTCGACATGTGGTGAGTAAATGAGTCAGATCTGCATCATCTAAGACTTGTAAATATATTCATTTCATTCATTCATTCAGGTTCAAGATTATATTTGTACATGGTGTGAACTGATTTACTGGGTTTGACAGATTTGCTTTCCATTCATGTAACATCACATGGACAGGCGGTCAGGAGTTCATTTGAACTGTGTTATTGGTCTTAATCATTTTCACACTGTTAAGCAAGTTGCAACTAATGATGGTTGATGTGAAATGAAGAAAGGTTGGAAGCACCTCATTTGGAGAGAATGTATACTTAATTGATACTTCAGATGTGTTTGTTGTGTTTCACACTGTTTGAGGGGAATCTGGGTCCCACTCACAGTGAGGGAGTAGCAAGCCGATTGGCCGATGCAGAGCGAAGTGAACGCTCTGGGGTGTATGGTTCGACCATGGCCTGGATGTAGGATGGGGCTGATCCATTCACAGCACGGTAGGCCAGCACCAGAGTCTTGAAGCAGATTTGGGCCACCACTGGTAGCCAGTGAAGAGAGCGGAGAAGCGGTGTATTGTGGGAGAACTTGGGTAGATTGAAGACTAGTCGGGCTGCTGCATTCTGGATGAGCTCTAGAGGTCGGATGGCACATGTAGGCAGTCCAGCAAGGAGAGAGTTGCAGTAGTCAGTGAGATGGCAAGAACATATGTTGCCTTCTGAGTCAGTAGGGGACGTATCCTCCTGATGTTGTACAGAGTGTGTCTGCATGAGCGGGATGTTGCAGCGATGCTGGCACTGAAGGACAGTAGGTCGTCCAGTGTCACACCCAAATTCATTGCAGTCCAAGTCGAGGAAACAACAGAGTTGCCGATGTTGATGGTAAGGTCTTTGATGGGAGAGCCCTTTCCCTGAAGGAAAAGGAGCTTGGTCTTGTGATGTGCAGCCATCCACTGAGAGATATCAGCCAGAGATCCGTACCTCCATCTGGGTTTCAGATCTGGGAAAAGACAGAATCAGTTGAGTGTCAGCTGTATAGCTGTGGTAGGAGAAGCAATGAGAGTGAATGACAGAGCCATTTGAGTTGGTGTAAGAAGAAAAGAGGAGGGGAACCAGGACGAAGCCCTGAGGTACCACGGTGGTAAGTGGTGCACGCTCAAGTGTTTTGGAAAGAAATGAAAGAAGAGAGACAGGTCTGTAGATGTTCACTTCAGAGGGATCGAGTGAGGGTTTCTTTAAGAGAGGGTTCACTCTTTCCTCCTTAAGATTGTTAGGAAAGCAACTAGTTGTTAAGGAAGTGTTGATGAGATGGGTGAGAAAAGGAAGGAGGTCAGGAGCAATAGACTGGAGAAGGTGAGAGGGGATAGGGTCCAGATGGCAGGTGGTAGGACTGGCAGAATATGAAAATCATGAAGTAAATTATAAAATAAGAAAAGAAACCACGAGGCAACGTCCTTTTAAAGCTAGGGTAGGCCTGAAGGTAGGGTCTGGGATTGTTTTCAGATTTCCTTACAAAAGCTGATCCCATTGTCTTTTTATTGTCTTTCCTTCAGGTTCCTGAAGCACGAACACCTCTCAAATCCCTGGACGAAATCAAGCTGATCTTCCAGCGATTGAGCTTCTCTCCCTTCTCAGCCCTTTCCATCCTGTCCCCTCTCCAGACCAAAGGCAGCCCTCACAGCTTCACCAGCAGGATGTTTTCCGGGGGGAAGACCGGCTCATTCACCTTATCCCCGCCCACTAACTGCACCACAGACGGGTCAGAAACAGGCCTAGAAAGTAACCTGGAAATATCCTACCTGAGGTGTGAACACGACTCGTCTTCCAGAGTGAAAGGAAGAGATACTGGACAGATGGATGGCAGGGGGACAGAGGATGACATCAAAGATATAAAGACAAACCCTGAGGGGACCAGGCAGGATGTGGAGCAGGATGTGGAAGACCTGATCAGAGAAGAGGATTGTAAGAGTGACACTGACGATGAACTGCTGTATGAGGCGGAGAGTCCCGACGAGGCGGCTCTGGTCTATGCAGCCCAGGCGTACTGCTGCACCCTGAGGGGACGCTCTGCAGAGAGCCTGTTGGTGGACCTGCCAGGAATCGGCTCCCTAGCTGTCCCGCTGCTCCACATCCTGTCCTTTGACTCCAACAGGAAGAAGATGTCAGTGGTGGTCCGCCACCCACTCACAGGACAGGTGGTGGTTTACACCAAGGGAGCTGACTCTGTCATCATGGACCTGACTGAGACTCCTAAAGGTAACTCAGAGGGAACATGGATGACCCTGACAAATTATAACAATATTAACAGCATTATTTGTCATTATATTGTGTTCAGTTGCAGAGGAGGCTCAAGAGATCTGCAGTCACATCAGAGAACAAACCCAACATCATTTAGACAGCTATGCCAGAGAAGGCCTCCGCACACTCTGCATCGCTAAAAAGGTAACGCTTCAGGAAGGAGAGTTTTCCTCCTCTAAACAAAACTAAAGTTTGTTTGCTCCCACACACCTGAGCTACCCTGAAAATAACAAGTCTAAGTTTGGGGTAGAGATGAAAACAGAAAAATGAATAAACCTTTATATTATGGCATTCATAATCCTACACCACAATGACTTATATAAGAAATAGGGATCAAATCTGTTGGAACTGCAGCTTTTGGCAGTTCTGTGTTGGCTTAAAAACTGATGCCACTTATTTTTGATTTATTTTAATTGGTATGGAATATTCATATCACCATGAAAACAATTCATTCAGTTGACAAAAGCTGGTAAGTGAATCGATTTTAACAGAGCCGTGAAAGCAGTTGAACACTTACCTGCCAGCGGCCGGAGACACCAGCAGGTGGTCTCATTCTGTGTGTGTGTGTGTGTGTGTGTGTGTGTGTGTGTGTGTGTGTGTGTGTGTGTGTGTGTGTGGAGCAGGTTCTGGGAGAAGAGGAGTACAAGGTGTGGCTGAAGGGACAGCTGCTGGCAGAGAGCAGCATAGAGAACAGAGAGGAGCTGCTGGCAGAGTCGGCTCACAGACTGGAGACCAACCTCACTCTGCTGGGTAGGAGCAGCTGCCACATGCAGCGTTTGTATATCAGACTGGGGGCAGTAGTATTCAGTGTGTGTGTGTGTGTGTGTGTGTGTGTGTGTGTGGTGTGTGGTGTGTGTGTGTGTAGGCAGCACAGGGATTGTGGACAGACTGCAGAAGGAAGTTCCAGAGACCATTGAAGCTCTTCAGAGGGCTGGGATCAAAGTCTGGATCCTCACTGGAGACAAACAAGAGACAGCCATCAACATCGCCAACGCCTGCAAACTCCTTTGTCCCGAAGACCAGCTGCTGACAATAAACTGTGGAAGCAAGGTCAGTGTCTGAGGTATTACCACTGCTGGAGGGTTTAATGAGAAAAGTTAATCTGTGGCTGTTGTTTGCTCTTGCATTGCCTCATAATGCAGGTGCTGAACTCCAAATGATAAGTGGTGGACATGGTTGGCTTACATTGTTTTAGCAATGTGTGTTGTCTTATTGGCTGTTCTGATACAAACAGTAGCTGGCAAAATATGTTTAGCCTACTTGTATGTTGAATGGTAGTGGAAGTTTACAGCAAGTGCAAACTAACTTCTCTCCTGCTGATGGGGGGTAAAATAATGACAGTCAACCTGAAATGCATACATACACACATACATAACACACACACACACACACACACACACACACACACACACACACACACACACACACACACACACAGCATGCGATGCGTTTAATTACACATTAGACAATAGAATATAAATGTGTGTGTGTGTGTGTGTCGTAGTGGCACCTACTGTAGGTGTCTCCAGGAGCTCATGGTGAAAACAACACCAGCGTGTAAAAATGTCATGCATTGCATCGCTTTTGTGATGAATGCAGTGAATTAAATGTACTGTAGGTCTACGCCACAGTACTTATGGATTTCTTTCACGCATCAGGATGCATGTGCAGCTTTGCTTAAAGAGCTCCAACTAAAAGTGCAGCATGGTGAAGACCGTTTGACTGAAGTGCCTGCAGCAGGGAATCATGGGAAGTCGTCGTCAGGCAGTGTGGCAGGCTTCATTCTTGTGATAGATGGCCGGACACTGGACTGGGCCCTGCAGGACGAGCTGAAGAAAGACTTCCTGCAGCTGAGCTGTAGATGCAAGGCAGTCATCTGCTGCAGGTCCACTCCGCTGCAGAAGAGCCAGGTCGTCCGGCTGATCCGGGACCAGCTGGGCGTCATGACCCTGGCTGTGGGTAAGACTGCTGGGAAGTTTTACACATGTTCTTTGTTAATGAAAGATTAATTCAAATAATTTAAAGAGTATCTTTTTATCCTTTTATTTCCACTAACACGTTATCTCTTTTCATCTCCTAAAACTAACCCTCAGATCTAAGCCAATGAAAAGAATAATGAAAAGTTGTTTTTTTCATTTAGGCGATGGAGCCAATGATGTGAGCATGATTCAGGTGGCTGATGTGGGCATCGGGATATCTGGTCAGGAGGGCATGCAGGTAATGACCACTACATTCAGCCCAACATAACTCACACTGTAGGTCTTTGTGACTGTCTTGAAGGGGGCTTTTCTTGCTCTTTGGTCAGAGGCCTGTTGAACTGTATGAGCTCCAAGCTCTCCCAGTAATCTCCTGTTTCTTACGTCTTACTTTAAAGGTTCGATGTGTAAGATATGCCAGAATGTGAAGAGGTCTCTGTGTTGTGTTGCAGCCATATGTACGGAATTTAGCATGCTAACTGACTAGCGGCGACTCGGAGCTCGTCAACATTACTTCCATGATCCCTGCACATTTTGATAGTTTGTTTTTGATTAAATCCAAAGTGGTAGAAACAAGAACGACTCCTCGCTCCCTCGCCTCGTTCTCACCGTCGGCGGGAGGTTGGTTTAGCGGGAGTAAAGACGGACAAATCTTCCATTTGCAGCATTTTGCCGACACCCCGCCAAATCGTCAAGCTTTGTGTTCCTGTTACACAGGTTAGACCCAGCGCTCGAAACGCCCAGGACGAAACAAAAACACGAGTCGTTCTCTCGTCTCGGCCGCCCCGAACCGGAATGTTCCATATCGTAGACAATAAAGTTTCTAACCAACGAACACATCTCCTTGAGTCACAGTCACAGAGTATTTGTACAATGAAATGTGCATTGTTTCCGTAAACTCTTAAAACTTCTCTTATCTGGAAACTTCCACAGCTGGTAAGATGCAACTCAAAGTGTGTTGTCATATTATTCATATATTAATATTTGAGTCCCTGTGTATTGTTCCCCAGGCTGTGATGTCCAGTGACTTTGCTATCTCCAGGTTTAAACACCTCAGGAAGCTGCTGCTGGTCCATGGCCACTGGTGTTACTCTCGTCTTGCAAACATGATCCTCTATTTCATCTACAAGAATGTGGTAAGAGTTATTTTCCGACTCTGCTGTGTATAACATGTAATATATAATAAAACACTCACATTAGGAGAAGTTGCACAAGTATTTTGCTGACTTGATTTTTACTTCTTACTCGTATGATCTTTTCTCATGATTTTACCTGTTTGGCTGGATATTTGTCCTCTTATGACTAAACACTGGTGTGTGTGTGTGTGTGTGTGTGTGCGTGTGCGTGTAGATGTTTGTGAATCTGCTGTTCTGGTATCAGTTCTTCTGTGGTTTCTCTGGGAGCGTCATGACCAACGCCTGGGTGCTCATCCTCTTCAACCTGCTCTTCACTTCTGTCCCCCCGCTCGTCTGTGCCGTCCTGGACCGACACACGGCCGCACACACACTGATGGAGCTGCCTGAGCTCTACAACACCGCCAAGGTGACTGCACACAGAACCTTGCCTTTTCACCAGTCACTATTTAACTTTATTTATTTCGTTTTTTAGTATTTATTCCTACAATAATTCAGTGTTCCTAAGGAAGACAGCAAAGTGATATCAACACTAATAACATCATCAGCTCTCATCTTTATATTATTGGCGTCTCAGAAAGTTCTACTGTAAGATAACATTGAAGTGCTAACTAATGTTTTATTGGATCATTAATCAATTGGATTGCCATGTGAGACACTGTAACACACTGAATGTTGGAAGCCCACCTTCATCATGCTGATGTCATAGTCTTCTGATTAAACAAAACAATAGAACAACACTTTCTATAAGATCCTCAAGATACTTTGAATGGCTGCAAAAGAGTGAAATAAATCTCGTTAAATCCCATTACTCGTTACTAGTAATTATAGTGGCTCAGGTCCTTTAGTTTTATCTTCACGTGTGGACAAGAAATGAAACGTGGACCTCATCCAGCAACGCTGCATGAAGTGAGTGTTCCTAAAGCCCGACTGTTTGATATGTGTTCCTCTGCAGGCCTCTGTTCCCTACATGTTCTGGATCACAGTCCTGGATGCGTTTTACCAAAGCCTTGTCTGCTTCTTCGTGCCTTACTTTGTAAGTACAATGTGTCAAATAGTTCCTTCATCACTGTTTTTATTCCATTCCTCGTCTTTACTTGTGTGGTGAACAGGGGTCTCATTTATAGCCGCTGCAAATGCACAAAACAGGGCCTGAAGCATTTTACACCACTTCCCATGCAAAAAGTTGTGATCTATGAAAACAAAGTTGACTGATGTGGAGCCGGTCGGAGATGGTGAGGTGGTGAAATGAATATGTGTAAAGACGTCTCAAACTTTTTGAATTCTCCTTCATATCCCACTTTACTTATAGATCCAGCAGTGTTATTTGTGTTTGGGATAATGGGCCGTAGAAGCACCTTTCAATTGTAAAATATATAAAATATGTTTTATAAATGAGACCCCGGGTCATTTAGCTGTCAAAGTCTCTGTGCTCTACTACTGTTCCTCATCACTGGTATGAAGGCTTTTTTCTTACTAACAATAATAATAAGATGGCATCACATTTGATATCAATCCAATAGAAATAATCCCACTGTAACATTGTTGTGATGTTCAGGCGTTTGCAGGGTCGAGCGTCAGTGAGCTGTCCTTCGGCTCTCCCATCAACGCCTCAGCTCTCTTCATCATCCTGCTGCACCAAGTCATCGAGAGTCCCACTCTGGTCAGACACACTGCTCTACTGACAGCTGTTAGAAGTCTAACTGGGTTTTGTTTCCATTGTTTTCCCATTGGAATAATGAATTGTTTGATGTTCAGTATGTAATCCAAGGATAGCAAAGAATGGGAGTGTTGTGTGTGCAGAAATGTCCAGACCGGAAGTGACATTAAGATTGTGTGTTTTGCAGACATGGATTCATGCGCTGGTGTTGCTGCTCAGTGCTGCTTCCTACTTTGGCTTTGTGCTGCTCTTCAGTTTGTTCTGTGTGACCTGCAGCCCCCCCACCAACCCTGTGGGGGTGGAAACACTCCACATGTCTCAGCCTCTTTTCTACATCGTATGTGCTCTCACTACTGTGACGGCTCTGATACCAAGGTACACACACAGCATATAAACACTGCAAGACTGAATGTGTCACAACAGGTCATCAAGGGTAGTTCTTTTAAAAAATCCACAGCAGCGGCTGGGTGCACCAGGGACATGAAAAATACACAAACTACTGAATGACTAATTATTAAACAAATTGTTTTTTTAAGTGATACATTCATATATAATATGCAAAAGTGAAACATCACAACTTAACTCATCTTATATACCAATAACACCATTTGGCAGGTAAATCACTGATTTCAACACATTATCAGCCATTATTCATTCATTAGTTTTCATGAACACACAAAGCATACAAACATTTTTTATAAGGATCCCTTTAATGTTGTCATTTGGCAAAGAAGTATAAAACTTTTTATCATCACACATGTACACAGAACGGCACACACACAGAAATTTCGACTCTGCATTTAACCCAAGCTAGTATTAGGAGCAGTGGGCAGCCACTATACAGCGCCAGGGGAGCAGTGTGGAGGTCTGGGGCCTTGCTCCAGGGCGCCTGTGCAGTGCCCAGGAGGTGAACAGCCACCTCTCCAGGAACCAGTCCACTATGTACAAGTCCCTACGGACTGAGATACTACCACCCATGTGCACCGTAACTCAATGTGCTCATCTTGTTACTGTGCACTCCAGTCTGCAGATCTGTCTCTCAGGTCATTTGTGGCTGCTTAAGGAGTGTGCCGTATCAACATGAGCACATCAACTTAGTTTCCCACTATACCATCTCCATGTGTTTTTTTGGGAAATGAATCATTTATGATTTCTTCATATCGTCATGTAGGTATCTGTGATATCTGTTCTTCCACTTCTCAAAGGAAGTGAAAGGCCTGAAGTAGTTTTTTTCTGTCGGCTGTTGAAAGTTGTTCCATGTGAAAGGACCGACCGAGACACACTGTCCTGCGTCTTCTCCTCTGCAGGCTGCTGTTTCGAGCTCTGTTCAACACCTTACACCCCTCTGCTGTTCTGAAATCAGCTCAGACGGACAACGTGGATTCTGAGAAGTACCGCCACAAAATGCAGCGCTGGAATCTGAGCAAGACCATAAACAGGCTGCCAGTGTGTGCAGACAACCCGGGCCTGGAGCCCAGCACAGACTCCTGACCTCCATCTACAACCACATACACACACAAATACAGAGAAACACACACACACAGCCCTGGACAGACAGTGTATGGGCTGTGCAGGGAAAGACAGAGCTGACAGTTCAAAAGACATGCTGGATGTGATGATCATGTGACTCACACTTCTCTGCTCATTTTGCTACATGTCAGCAGTCAAAGAAATTTGGCGAGACAAATTTTTAAAGAAAATTGAAAATGTGTTTAATATCTTATAGAAGCTGTGAAACATGTCCATCATGTAAATCTATGTACAGACAATATCATTTTTTAAAGGAGCTGCATGTTTCATCTGAGCATCAAGAAATCATCAGCTCATTAATCTTCTGACATTGGTCACAAAGGAGAGAGACCTTCAGTTTGATGGACATCAAGGCTACTGTTACACTGCGGGGAGACACACATTTTATTTATTATATATGACAGGCTTTATTTTAGTTTGATATTCTTCATGTGTTCAGAGGTGTTTATTTGTTTTACTGGATGACTTTCAGATGACAACACAGTTATAATATGATAATATTTGACCAATAAATAAATAAAAAAGGTTTATTCTTGACCTTTGAAACATCAGCCTGAGAAAAAAGATTAGCACAATGTCCACTTACAGTACAGTAGGCTATTATTTAGACCTTGTGGTCTTCCTCACTTGATGGAGTCGCTTTGTTATCATGGAGATGGTTATGGCATTGTTTATGTTAATATCAAACATGCTGCTTAAGTAATTTGTAAGAAACATTACAGTGTGGATGTAGCCAAAGAGATTCTGTTTATTGATCTTATGTTTCTGTAATCAGAGGGTACTGAGCCTGGAGCAAAGACTGCTGCTGTTTCTCAGGGCGGAGCTGCACCAACAGATAAAAACACACACAATTATCACATTAAATCAAGATTTAATTTGTAATGTTTTACAACTCACTCTTATTTTTTTTATATATATATATATTAATGATGTTATTATTTTAATAACCTATGATGGAATCAAATAGAATTGAAGTGTTTATTCTTGTCTAAACTGCAGTTGCAAGAAATGCACCAAATCTCCAGTGATTCATTCATAAAGGGCAGTCAGTGATGCTGTGTTTTACTTCCTGGTAAACAAATCATGTTTACTTTTTTACAGACTGTTTTCACATGATTTTGTACAGTTTTACATTGTTGGATATGTTTTTGCTATTCCCAAATGTGCTTCAGTTTAGCTGCTGGTTGGCACAAGCACTTCCACATACAGTGAAAATAAAAGAAACAAAAAAGAGCCCGTGTGGGTGGTTCCTGCTGTTTACACAACAAATATGTGTTTATGACCATAATTCTGTTAATAATAGACAATAGACAGCCATGTGAAATGTCACAGGTTTGGTGTAGCTTTTCAAATAAATACCATGATAAAAAAATCATCTCCATCTTAGATTCTTGCATGTAGTCGTTGTTGGTGCAGCCTGACTGAGGAAGAAGTTGTGTCTTTAAATGTCTTATGTGATGGAAACCTGAGATATCTGTCCAAAGGTTTAAAGTAAAAGGACCTTCCTGACTTTCTGCACATCTTTGTATTCGTGAACCAGGTGATAACATGAAGCCTTACCTTTGATGCAATACTTTCACATGACATTTCTTCAAAAGTACAGTGATTTTTACATTGTGTAATAAGTCAGTTGTTTTATTGGATGTATGATATAAACTTCCAATGACTGTTTGTGCTGTTTCAGACATTGCAATAAACATAGTTGTTCAAATCTTATGTATGCTGATATTACCTTATAATCAGATATATGATCACAAGGAGTGAAGTTAAAGAAGATAATGGGGTTTATTGTAATCTTTGTGGGGGTTGAGATGGGGAATGGTGTGTGGTAGGTTTTGCTGGAGGGAATCAAATAAAATCTAATGTATTTATATAGCCCAATATCACAAATTACACATTTGTCTTTGTGGGCTTTACAGACTGTACAGCATAGGTCTTCAACAGGGGGTCCGCGGAGGTATAGCAGGAGGTTTCTTTTCTTAATAAAAAATATATATTTGTTTTTGCACATTCACATCCTCCCCACCCCCCATCGCACAGAACTCCGACAGCATACCTCCGTGCACAGAACTTCGACAGCCCCCCCCCCCCCTCGCACAGAACTCTGACAGCACCCCCCCCCCCCCCTTCGTTTAAAGCTGCTCCATGCTACACCAGTGTGGGGGTCCTTGGCCTGAAAAACGTTGAAGACCCCTGCTGTACAGCATACGATACCCTCTGTCCTTAGACCCTCGCACCGCACAATGAAAAACTTCCTAAAAGAAACCCCACAATTAAAATGGAAGAAACCTCAGGGAGAGACTGAGGAGGGATCCCTCTCCCAGGACGGACAGATGTGCAATAGATGTCGTGTGTACAGGATAAACATCAAAGTACATATACAACATCCATTTGACAAAAAAGAGAAAGTTTGGATGAATCCAGGATAATGTCAAGAAGGCCTCCTGGCGTCCAGCAGGACCAGGGCAGCAGGCGCAGCCACGATTCCTGATCCTGACGTAAACTTTATCAGTGGCAACCTGCCACATGAGAGACACAGAAACTCCGGGGATGATGCTCCGGATGATGAGTTAGTAACATACATTTACATAAATGAATACAGATAGAGAGGGAGAGGAGGAGAGAGAGAGAGGAAGAGAAGGAGGAGAGCAGGGAGGTGTCCCCCGGCTGTCTAAGCCTATAGCAGCCTAACTAGGGGCTGATCCAAGGCAAACCTGAGCCAGCCCTAACTATAAGCTTTATCAAAAAGGAAAGTATTTAGCCTGCTCTTAAATGTGGAGAGGGTGTCTGCCTCCCGAACACAAACTGGAAGCTGGTTCCACTAGAGAGGAGCTTGATAGCTGAAGGCTCTCAATGTACTCTTAGAGACTCTAGGAACTACAAGTAACCCTGCAGTCTGGGAGCGCAATGCTCTAGTTGGTTTATAAGGTACTATGAGATCTTTAATATATGCTGGAGCCTGACCATTAATTGCTTTGTAAGTCAGGAGAAGGATTTTGAATTCTATTCTGTATTTTACCGGGAGCCAGTGCAGAGCAGCTAATACAGGAGTAATATGATCCCGTTTCCTAGTTCTTGTCAATACACGTGCCGCTGCATTTTGGATCAATTGAAGAGTCTTAAGGAACTTTTTGGGACAACCTGATAACAATGAGTTGCAGTAATCCAGTCTTGAAGTAACAAATGCATGGACTAGTTTTTCTACATTTTCTACATTTTGAGACAGGATGTGTATTATTTTTGCAATGTTACGTAGATGAAAGAAGGCAGTCCTTGAAATTTGTTTTATGTGAGAGTTAAAAGACAGATCCTGATCAAAGATAATGCCAAGATTCATTACGGTGGTGCTGCAGGCCAAATTAATGCCCCCCAGAGCTTCTATGTCATTGGAAAATGCGTTTCGGAGGCGTTTAGGGCCAAGTATAATAACTTCAGTTTTGTCTATGTTTAACATCAAAAAGTTGCTAGACATCCAAGTTTTTATGTCCTTAAGGCATGCTTGAAGTTTAGACAATTGATTGGTTTCATCTGGTTTAATTGATAGATATAATTGGGTATCATCCGCATAAGAAGGAAAGTTTATAGAGTGGTTCCTTATGATATTGCCCAAAGGAGAACTCCAAGACTGACTTTGGCTGTCATCGAGGATTTATTGTTAACACATACAAATTGAGATCTCTCAGATAAATAGGACTTGAACCAGCTTAGTGCGGTTCCTTTTATGCCAACACAATGTTCCAGTCTCTGTAGTAGAATGTCATGATCAACAGTGTCGAAAGCAGCACTGAGGTCTAACAAGACAAGAACAGAGACAAGTCCTTTGTCTGATGCCAATAGAAGGTCATTGGTAACTTTCACCAGTGCCGTCTCTGTGCTATGATGAACTCTAAATCCAGATTGAAAAACCTCAAATAAACTATTATTATGTAAAAAAACATTATAACTGTTTTGCAACTGCTTTCTCAAGGATTTTAGCGAGAAAGGGTAGGTTAGATATCGGCCTATAGTTGGCTAAAACCTCTGGATCAAGACTAGGCTTTTTAAGAAGTGGTTTTAATACAGCCACTTTAAAGGATCGTGGTACGTAGCCAGATAATATAGACCGGTTGATCATATTTAATAACGAGGTGTTAATTAAGGGTAAAACTTCTTTAAACAGTTTAGTTGGAATCGGGTCTAAAAGACAGGTTGATGGCTTAGACGATGAGATTGTTGAAGTTAGTTGGTTAAGGTTGATTGGAGTAAAACAGTCTAGATATATTTCAGGAGTTACAGCTGTTTTTTGAAATTCCAGAGGTTGAAGTTAAGTCATAACCAAATGAGGGCAGGAGGAGATTAATTTTGTCTCTAATAATTCTAATTTTATGGTTAAAGAAGATCATGAAGTCATCACTATTGAGAGATATAGGAATATAAGGCTCTGTAGAGCTGTGGCTCTCTGTCAGCCTGGCTACAGTGCTGAAAAGAAACCTGGGGTTGTTCTTATTTTCTTCTATTAAGGAAGAGTAATAAGCTGCTCTGGCATTACGGAGAGCCTTCTTATACGTTTTAAGATGATCTAACCAGACTAAAAGAGATTCTTCCAATTTAGTGGAACGACATTTTCTTTCAAGATTTCGACTTTTGTTTTAGTTTGCGGATTTGTAAATTAAGCCATGGAGCTTTCTTTTTCTGTTTTATGATCTTCTTCTTTAGAGGAGCGACAGAGTCGAGTGTTATTCACAGTGAGGCTGCAGTGCTATCAACAAGAGGATTAATTTGGGAGGGACTAAAGTTAGCATTGGAGTCCTTCGTTATATTGATATTGAGTCCTGGTATTGAATTAAGTGCTGATGGAATCACTTCCTTAAATTTAGTCACAGCACTTTCAGATAAACATCGAGCGTAGGATATTTTGCCTACTGGCTTGTAGTCCAGTAACAGGACTTCAAAAGTTATTAAAAAATGTTCTGATAAAAGAGGATTATGTGGACACACTGATAAACTTTCAATTTCAACACCATATCCCAGAACAAGATCCAGAGTGTGGTTTAAACAGTGAGTTGGTTTATGTACACTCTGACTGAACCCAATTGAATCTAATATTGAGATAAATGCATTATTAAAGCTGTCACTATGAACATCCACATGCATATTAAAGTCACCTACAATAATTACTTTATCTGTTTTAAGGACTAAACTTGATAAACATTCTGAGAATTCAGATAGAAATTCAGATAGAAATTCAGAATACGGACCAGGAGGGCGGTACACAGTAACAAATACAATTGGCTTTATTGCTTTCCATGTTGGGTTTGAGAGCTTACCCCTCGAGGAGTTAGCAGCAATCTCAACCAAAATCATAAATATGCACCTGCACACAGAAGCCTTAGAGGATTACCTGAGGCAGCAATTCATTCTTAAATCATACCTGCTTATTGCCTATAGATGTGGAGCATATCAATAGAGAAGAAAAGGGAGTGAAGGTGTCAATAGATAAAAAAATTAAATAAAAAATAGGTGCTTGTGATTCTTAGAAAGTTCTGGGCAGTCAGGAATAAATTGTAAATAATAAATAACGATTTACAGTAGTAAGAAGCCGGATTTTCCTTTACAATAATCCACTACATGTTTACATTAGGGTATGCAAACTCATTAAATTATGCAATAATTTAGATCAGTGTATATGATGGAACAGAGGAATTAGGATCGACCAGAGGTCACATTCTCTACAGGTTACTTCTCCCCATCAACTGGCTGCTCCGCATCTTTGTGGAAGTCTTTGATTAGTGTACACAGCCTGCCTGTACTACTCATTGGGAGATAGCTTCAGATACAAAAATGTAACAGGAGCTTAGAGTTCGGAATATCACTTATATTAATATTATATAATTATCATTATAACACTAGTCGTTAGTGACCAACCAACATCTCTAACTGCCCCCGCATTTCAAAGCAGTCTAGAACCAGGCCTGGTGTGTGGGTGTGGTACATACATATAGTATGCACATAACGTGATTCATTTGGTATAATTGTTGCACTGCTCCTAATACTAGGATGGGTAAATGCAGAGTCTGAATTTCACTGTGTGTGCTGTGTCATGTACATTACATTAAAAGATCCATTTCAATTCAATGTCCTGACCCGAGAGTGATAATCACTTTTTTACTTGGTTACAGGTTCACTGAAATGAAATAAGACTCACATCCTCAGACTACAACAAACACATTATTTCTCTCACTGTCTCTTAATGCAGCACTTTAAGCAGTTCAGCATATTTGATGTAGTTGAACAGCTACTTACATGACTATTGCACTTTTTGGGTCTTGTCCACATTGGTTGAATGCACTTTTTGTAAATTGCATTAGATAAATGGAGTTGAATATGTTAGTAGCATATTAGGTATTCATGTGACGTTGTTTCTACCTCTGGAATGTTGACTAGCATGTGAATTCAAAAGCATGAATGTAAAAGCAAAACATTTCCTCTTAGTGTGTCTGACTCAGCTGGCAGCTTTCACGTGTGTGAATGTGTGTGTGTGTGTGTGTGTGTGTGTGTGTGTGTGTGTTACAAGGACACACTTTGACTGAGCCCTCGAGCAGATGTAGAGATGAGTTTCTACAGTGACGATGCGTCTGCCGACGAGTTGGAGACTTTGGGGTAAGACTGTCTGGGACTGTTCAATTCTTCCTTGATGTAAGACTTAGTGCCATTTACCGACTACACACAGTGAACGACATGCTGCGCGAGGGAAACGAGTCACGAGCCCCAATTGTCAAACTGTATCGCTACCTCTCCGTTGTTTCCACGGCTCGCGACTACTTTGCTGAGTAGGCCTATATGTTACAAAATCAGCTTTTTGAAATAGTTTTGCTGTTTGCAGTTTCCACGGACTTCACATGTATCTTACAAAATAGTATTTACTAGAGACATGTAGGCTATTATATTAGAAAGGTTATGGTGTCACACAGGCAGCATTACGTTCCTTGCAGCTGGTTCCGTGTGCAGCAGTTTTACTTCTGAAACATGTTTAGCAAATGGATATTACTTAAGGTAATAGAAGTACAAAATGAAAGTATTTTTTATAAACACTCAGTGACATATTTACCATGTAGGCTACACCTGTATGCAACCCAACACAGTAATCCAAATGTTCTTACTGTACATGTATAATGTTTAATTCTTGTGTGTAATATTGTGCCATTAGAAACATTAGAAACACCTCTAAGTAATATAACACCACCACTAACTTCACTCAATGATAAATAAATAATAAAGATTATGTGAATGAACTTCTGTGACTGAATATCATGAGCTTTCAAAGGGCAACATTTTTAGAAGGGCTGTTATAGGCTACTGGAAGATGATACAGAGCTGTCTTTAGATTTAAACAGTGATTTGCTGGGGATGATAACTTTATAATGCTTTGGGGTTAATTACCTGAACACAACACCTGTGCATAATCCTCTGCTGTGTTTACAGACGCCCAAAGATGTTGTTTAAAAAACAACAACTCTTAATGGAAATATCGCACTTTCACATCCCTTTACTAGTTTCCTTTGCATGCTTTCACACTCCTCCTGCTGCTAGCTGTTAAAAATCTCATTAGGTTGGACAACCGTTTCTCCTTCTTCAATAAAACATCATCTCTAACAGTAAATGGTATTGTGTACATTGTATATTGTACCATGTTTCAGGCTGGCTGGTTTGCTCAGTCGCTAACAAGACAATAAGTTCAAACTGTTCAAGTTATTGATGTGTATTGATGTGGTTTCCACACAGCAGCCATTATACTGAAGCTACATGTCACAGAAAGTGAAGAGGAGAGAAAACCCACATGATTATTGTTGGCTGTATACATAAAATGTAATTGATTAAAAGCCCAGTGGCATTCTGTGTGGGTTAACTGCAGCTTCATGTTTTACTTCAAGAATGTGGCAATTTAGATTATCTCTTTTTTTCCTCAAAACAATTGAATAGATCAACATTGCCTCTCCACAGTATTGAGTAACAGGTTATTTCTGCTGTATTGTGTTGAAGATGGTACCACTATGACCTGTCCCGCCATACTGCAGAGGCCCTTCTCTTGTCCAATGGGACTAATGGAAGTTACCTCCTGAGGAACAGTAATGAGGGAGCAGGCTTCTTCGCCCTGTCTGTCAGGTCAGTCTGCCTACAACACCAAATGTTAAATAAATGTAAGGCTTCAAATAGATCCCGTGATCGGCATGGCTTCCAGGGATCGGTGATTGTCCCCACAAAATCCTGATCTGAGCACCCTTACTAAAGTGTATCATCTTTATCTAGGGCTGGCTATAGAAGCTTAATACTTTATATGTACAGACCAAGGTGTGCATGTTACACCAAGTACTGAACATTGTCAAAGGTTGGCATTAAATTAGATTCATCTGGATTAGATTCATGTGGCATCCTTACTAGATGGCCGAACCACCTCAACTGGCTCCTTTCAACGTAAAGGAGCAGCAGCTCTACTCCGAGTCTCTCACGGATGGCTGAGCTTCTCACCCTATCTCTAAGGGAGACGCCAGCCACCCATCTGAGAAAACCCATTTCGGCCACTTGTACCCGTGATCTCGTTCTTTCGGTCATGACCCAGCCTTCATGACCATAGGTGAGGGTAGGAACGAAGATCGACCGGTATATTGAGAGCTTTGCCTTCTGGCTCAGCTCTCTTTTCGTCACAACGGTGCGTTAAAGTGACTGTAATACCGCCCTCGCTGCTCCGATTCTCCGGCCAATCTCTCGCTCCATCGTCCCCTCACTCGCGAACAAGACCCTGAGGTACTTGAACTCCTTCACTTGGGGTAATGGCTCATTCCCTACCCGGAGTAGGCAATCCACCGGTTTCCTGCTGAGAGCCATGGCCTCAGATTTGGAGGTGCTGATCCTCATCCCAACCGCTGCACACTCGGCTGCGAACTGATCCAGTGACTGTTGAAGGTCACAGACCGATGATGCCATAAGGATCACATCATCTGCAAAGAGCAGCGATGAGATCCTCAGGTCACCGAACTGCAACCCCTCTCCTCCACGACTACGCCTCGATATCCTATCCATGAAAATCACGAACACGATTGGTGATAAAGCGCAGGCCTGGCGGAGGCCAACATTCACTGGAAACGAGTCCGACTTACTGCCGAGTATCCGGACACAACTCTCGCTTTGGGCGTACAGGGATTGGATGGCCCTCAAGTGACCCCCTCACCCCATACTCCCGCAGCACCTCCCACAGTATCAAATCAAATCAAATCAAATTTATTTGTATAGCCCAATATCACAAATTATACATTTGTCTCAGCGTGCTTTACAGACTGTACAGGTTATGACACCCTCTGTCCTTAGACCCTCGCATCGCACAAGGAAAAACTTCCTAAAAGAAACCCCAAAATTAAAGGGGGAAAAATGGAAGAAACCTCAGGGAGAGCAACTGAGGAGGGATCCCTCTCCCAGGACGGACAGACGTGCAATAGATGTCGTGTGTACAGGATAAACAACATAGTACAAATACAACATTTGACAGAAATTATGTTGTGTTGGAAAAAAAAGAGAAAGTATGGATGAATCCAGGAAAATGTCAATCAGGCTTCCCGGTGTCCAGCAGGACCAGATCAGCAGGCGCTGTCACGATTCATGATCCTGACGTAAACTTTATCAGTGGCAACCTGCCACATGATATGATGATATGATGATACATCACCCGAGGAACCCGGTCATACGCCTTCTCCAGATCCACAAAACACATGTAGACCGGATGGGCGTACTCCCAGGCCCCCTCCAGGATCCTTGCAAGAGTAAAGAGTTGGTCTGTTGTTCCACGACCAGGACGGAATCCGCATTGTTCCTCTTCAATCAGAGGTTCGACTACCGGCCGAACCCTCCTTTCCAGTACCTTGGAGTAGACTTTACCAGGGAGGCTGAGAAGTGTGATACCCCTGTAGTTGGCACACACTCTCTGGTCCCCCTTTTTAAATAGGGGAACCACCACCCCGATCTGCCAACCCCTAGGCACTGTCCCAGACTTCCACGCAATGTTGACGAGGCGTGTCAACCAAGACAGCCCCTCAACACCCAAAGCCTTCAGCATTTCTGGACGGATCTCATCAACCCCTGCGGCTTTGCCACTGTGGAGTTGTTTGACTACCTCAGTGACTTCCATCAGGGAAATTGACGATGATCCCCCATCAGCTTCCAGCTCTGCCTCTACCATAGAGGGCTTGTTAGTCGGATTCAGGAGTTCCTCAAAGTGCTCCTTCCACCAGCCGATAACCTTAGTAGACCTAAGTCAGCAGGGTCCCACCCTTGCTGTACACAGCTTGGATGGTTCCTCGCTTCCCCCTCCTGAGGTGCCGGATGGTTTTCCAGAAGCACCTTGGTGCCGACCGAAAGTCCTTCTCCATAGCTTCTCCGAACTTCCCCCACACCCGCTGCTTTGCCTCTGACACGGCAGAAGCTGCCGCCCTTCTAGTCCTTCGATACCCTGCAACTGTTTCCGGAGTCCTCCCGGATAACATAACCCGGAAGGACTCCTTCTTCAGTCGGACGGCTTCCCTGACCACCGGTGTTCGAGGGTTACCGCCCCTTGAGGCATCTAAGACCTTGAGACCACAGCTCATCACCACAGCTTCAGCAATAGAGGTTTTGAACATTGCCCACTCAGGTTCAATGCCCCCAACCTCCACAGGGATGGCTGAAAAGAGTTAAAGATCCCCAGGACAGGGGCTTCCTCCAGACGTTCCCAGTTCACCCGCACTACCCGTTTGGGTTTACCAGGTCTGTCCAGAGTCTTCCCCCACCCCTTGATCCAACTCACCACCAGATGGTGATCAGTAAATTAATCTTGATCTCATCTCATCTGTGAATATGACCCTCGTCTCGCAGCCACTTGATCACATGTACTGTCATGGTCTGTTTCTTTTCTTACCTGCTGCACCCCTGTATTGTTCTACTCACCCCCTCCATCTCACCAGCCAGCTACTCCCGCCTCATCAGCTCACCTGGGCTCCAGCTGCATCTCATCATTAATCAAGCCAGTATTTAAGCCTCTTCTGCTCACCCACTCATTGCCAGGTCTTCGACAAATGCGAGACTCTCCAGCACTTCGTCCTTGACTGATTGTCTGTTGCCGACCCTGCCCGCCTCGGACCAGCTCATCTCTTCTGATTCCCGATCCTCTGCCCGGCCTCTGTCCCCTACTGGTTCTTCTACCTGGACTTTTGTATTTACCCTGTGCTCATTATCTGTCCTGCCCTGTACCTGCCAAGCTTTGTCATTCAATTTCATTATCAACTGTTCCTGGTTTCCTGTGTGCTACATTTGGGTCCAAACACGTTCCGTGACAGACAATCTGGCCAATTATGAACCCAGCACACACCCCTCTCCTTGAGAGGGCTGAGGTCACTGCTGGCCACCTTAGCTGTGGAGGCACTCCAGTGGGTATCAACCTATGAGCAAGTGCTAGTGAATTTTGTCCGCCCAGCTCCAGCGGCTAAGAGCAGGAAGTTCCAGCCCCTTCTCCTGCTCCGCTGCCGCGTGTTCCAGCACCTGCACCGTTGGGAGCTGCACCGAAACCCAAGATGGGGACCCCAGAGCGATATGCGGGAAATCCTGATGGACAGGATTATCTGGACATTAAAATTGACAGAGAAAACTCTTTTGAGTGTGAACTTTGTACCGCTGATCCTCACCCTGCTACTGAGCTGAGGCAGATTCTGCTTCCCCCTGCTGAGCTGAAGGAGACTCCTTCCAAGCTGTGGCGGTACCCTTTTCCTGTTCCCACCACCGAGCTGCAGTGTTACCAAATTTCCCCTGCACTCTCTCAACATCGTTAGTCGTCTCGCCTGGGCCTCCATCATCCAGTCTTGCCACCTACTTTGTCCTCCAGAGGGGCTCCTCCCTCGCCAATCTCCTGTAACGTCCGGTCGACCTCCTGCCCGTCCTCCAGAGCGACTATGCCTGCCTGTCCTCCAGAGTGGATACGCCCGTCTATTCGACATCCTGCCTGTCCTCCAGAGTGGCTCCGCCCGTTTGTTCGATCTCCTGCCCTTTCCCCAGAGAGGCTCCACCCTTTGGTCCTGTCTCCCTCCTCGTCACCCTCCTAGACAGAAAAAACTATTGGCCAACCTCGTAAACCATACCGCTGAGTTTCCCTGCTCCACCTCTGGCCTTTCCCCAGACAATCAGCCTGGTAAATCTTGCTTGGCCCCTATCCAGCTACCCCTTCTTGGTTCCTTGGCCAATTTTCCCCTGAATACTGAGATTACTGTACTACTTTTACTTATTGTTGCATGTTAACAACTTTGAAAGTGTAACATTAAATGTTGATTGTTTGTCATTTGATACGTAGGGCAAAGGATTCTGTCAAGCATTTTCACGTGACACGCAAAGGCAATGGCTATGTGTTTGGCTTTAACGAGTTCCCAACCCTTCAACACTTTGTCAACCACTTTGCTAATCAGCCTCTGCTGGGCAGTGACGCAGGTACGTTCTAACCCACACACTTACTGCATGTTACCAGCTCATACTGTAAAACAACACTTTGCTCTGTTGACTATCTTTCTGCTTCAATGCTTTCATAGCAAAGGTGACAGGTTCTACTATACATACTTGTTCCATTAGGTGAGTTACAAAGGTGGGAAAGGCTCAAATAGAAACAGGCAGTAGTTTGAACTTGTCAAAAGTAGAGTTACAAAATGTAAACAGTGCCTAAGCTAAAAAAATTAAAAGCTACAGAGCTGGCTAGCCTGAGATACCCAAACATGAGGGTCACCAACTCAAAGGTTTGTGGTTCTCAGGCTGACCTCTGGCTGATCTCGGGACTTCATTATTTCAGATGATATGATGTGCTTAAAGGAGCAGTGTGTAGTATTGAGCGGGATCTATTAGCAGGAATGGAATATAATATTTATACATATTTACTAGTGTATAATCACCTGAAACTAAGAATGGTTGGGTTTTTGTTAGCTTACAATGAGCCATTCATATCTACATAGGGTGCTATGGCTTTCATGGAGTCTGCCATGTTGCTACAGAAGCCCAGAATGAACTCTGACTACGTTTTCACATTACTTGAAGGCCACCGTAGTTCTCCGACACACTTGTAAAACTGTGACAACACCAGCTGCCGGCTAAATTTGATTGTTTCTAAAGTACTGTTTTGGTAAGAATGGCCTCAGAGAGAGGGGAAGGTCCTGAAAGATACCACAGCGTTACCATGGTTTTGCACTCAACGGCTCATTATCGCTGTCTAGTAATGGGAGTGCTGAGGGGAAGGAGAGCACTGGGGCTCAGGAGGTAGAGTGGTTGTCCAGTGGTTGGAGGGTCAGTGGTTTGATCCCCAGTCACCTTGGGCAAGATACTGAACCTCAAATTGCTCCCAATGTTGTGAGTGTGTATGTGAATATTTATCCCTACTGATGAGCTGATGTGCACCTTGTATGGAAAAGCCCTTGATACTGTAAACGCAGTCCATTGCTAGATGCAGCCAAATCCTACACACTATCCCTACTTAAGTGTTGAATGTTAAATCAGTTTATGTACCACACATCACACCTGGGACCAACACATAAATACATACACAATGCAAAGATGGGAAGGAACTAATAAAAACAGCAGCTAATTTATTTCCCTGCGGCCTCTTTGCAGGGGTTAGAGACATGGGTTGGGATAGGGTCTGTCAATCTTTATTCACCATGAGAGGATCATACGTGTTATCTTTTGTTGTACACACACATGTTGTCTCTTACTTCTGAGGCCGTAGATGCCGTTAGGTTAAAGAGAATTCAATTTTATGCCTTTTGATTTATTTGTTGTTGATTTGATATTTCAATATCTCTGGAGGAATTAATAAGATATTAGAGCAGTATATTATCCACCATTAAAATGTTATTTGTCCACTGTGGCTGACATCAGGATTTTCCAGCTATTATTTACTGCACATCATAGTGCAGTCTGGTGGTATTACAGAATTGCTTCAAAGCCACTTTATACATTTGAAGCTGTTGATATTCCAGTGTTGCTATGGTACACACGTGTGTGTGTTGTGGTGTTGTATTTCTTCAGGCCTGTTACCGCCCCTCTGCCTCTGAACCAGGAACCCTCATGGTGCTGAAGAGTCCATACCCGTGGCGTGTGGAGGAGCCATCCATCTACGAGTCTGTGCGAGTCCATACAGCCATACAGACCGGCCGCACAGAAAACGACCTGATGCCCAGTGCACCATCGGTATGACTGCAGCTGATATATATCAAGATACCTCTGTGATGTGACCAAAGTAATCTACTCGGGCTTAAAACAGTTCAGGATTATTTCAATTTGGGTATTTATAGTTATGAAAACATTCCTCCCCAGATTGTCCAATCAGCTCATAGTTAACAGAGTTATGTGGTATACATCCTAACCATTGGGCACCCTAAGCTTTCAACACGTCTCTCAGTCTTTACCAGTTGGAGTTGTTGGCTCAGTCGTCTTTAGTTTGAAACTTTTGTCATCAAACTATAAGAGTTGTCTCTTGTCATCCAAGGTCATGGACCAGCCTTCAAGAGACGGAGGATACCATTTCCACAATACACAACCAGCTGGTTTCATGTTATGGGACTTCCATACTTGTGTTGACTTACGGAACAGGACAAATGAGCCAACAACTGTGTTCACTGATTAAGAGTGGTTGAAAGCTCCAAAAAAAAAAAGCTAGTAAGTGGAGGGAAAAATAATTTGGCCCAGATCCATAAAAATTGCCATAAATCAGAATTATCTTAAAAGTCACTACTTCACTCATTTTCTACTAACACAAAGCATGTGTTTTCAGCTGGGCACAAAGGAAGGCTATCTGGTGAAACAAGGAGCGATTGTGAAGGTAAGAGCAGTGGAGCTGTAGGGGAGTCACACCTCACTGTGTCTAAACACAAACCATCAGGCAGGACATGTGGATTTAAAATGTTATCTAACTGGTGGTGGAGCAAGACTCTTTAGAAAAACATGGTTCAGTGTCTAAACACTGACTTTTAAACCTTTGTGCAGAACTGGAAACAGAGGTGGTTCACACTCAACAGATATGAACTCAAATACTTCAAAGAGAAAGCGGTGAGTCTCTCTTCAGCTTCAGGACATGCTGTGCTAAATGTGCTATTTCACAACGTCACTTTTGGATATTTGTATACAGAACATGGCTACAGTATTGAGTTTAAGCTGCTTCTGCTCCCATCAGACAAACAACAAGTGGGGCTTGTGTGGGTATGTTTAAGATCTACAGTGTCTGTCTCTGTTGCAGTGTGAGGAGCCCATTCGGACCCTGGATCTGAGAGCCTGCTCTGCAGTGCAGTTTGACTACTCTCAGGACAGAGTCAACTGTTTCTGGTAAGTGATGTCAGCAAAGTGGAGGCTCTGAAACAGCATGCATGGCCAAGACTCAAATTCCATGCTTAACTCATGAGTTATATAATCTATATGTTGAGAGTAGGACTGTCAATTGATTAAAATATTTAATCACAATTAATCACATAGTCCATAGTTACTTGCAAATGCATCATCTGGCTTTTATCTGTTCAAAATGTACCTTAAAGGTTCTGCTTTTAGGGACCTCACTATAACAGAAATTTAGTAGTCGACACCAATACCAGTGAAATTCAACAATTCTCCATGCCCAAGTTTTCTTTAAATATCTAAAAAACAAAAATCTTGGCATTAACAGTTGTAATGATCTATTATAAGCTGCTTGGAGCTAGTGTTAGGAAGTTAAACATTTCATAAATCCTTCTCTATTTTATATCTACTTCAAAGAACGGAATTTATTCAAGTTTCTCACCAAAGACTAGATTTTACAAGATTACATTTGAACACATCACGATATCATTTATCTTCGACCAATACTAATTTTTATTGAATTTTTATTGTACAGTGTCTTAATGGAACCTCGTCCTGGTCATTTTAGCTGTTAGCATCGTTATTTAGCCAAGCAGGACTATGCTGCAGTGTTCCTTCTATGTTCATGGATGTTGTGAAGGCTGTAGGTGTATCCTTCCAGGAGGAGATAGATCAGGCTACTAACAGTTAACGTTCACTAGCTCTTCACTAACACAGATTTGTTATACACAATGTAGCATTAGCAGGGGAAAAATAGGGGGCTTCATAACACAGCTGGCGTTAATGCATTTTAAAAAATGAGTGCCGCTAAAACGAATTTGCGTAAATGTGTTATTATCGTGTTAACTTTGAAACCCTTAGTTGAGAGCAAATTTGGGGATTTCAGAACACAAACAGGAGACCATCTTGCGATTAGAAGACTACAGCTGCGATCAAAATAATCGTTAGCTGGAACCCTATGTGTTAAGAAATAAAGAATTTTACAACATATTATGAACAACCACTCACATGCATATGTAATAAAGAGATAAAATATAAGAAAAATGTGTGCAATATGTATCAGCAACTTCCCCATGGCCATGGCAGCAAAATGTCACTGTGTTGTTTGAAAAGGGGAAGTTCTTAAATAAGAGAAGCAAACAGGGGAAGGAGAAGTGCACATGAACTGAAGGGCAGCACTGGCTTTACAGAGGTTACTACCTTCACCTTTTACACTGCTGCTTAGTTTACTTTCTGCCATATAATGACAGCTGAGGCTCATGGGTAATGTTCAGTGCCTTAAATACAACTAAAAAATAAATACTGAAAGCATTTTTGTCTTTGTTTTATCATTATGGCATTATGGAGATATACATTCAACTGTACTGTAATGGTTGAACATGTATACATATATAATATCTTACCATCAATAAACTTACCAGGTAAATCCGCCTGAGCCATCTAAAAACATGCAACATCATCTGCTACGCAGGGCCTGACAAACTGAGCACACAGATGCTAACTCTTTTTTTGTTAAGTTTTATGAAAAGAGACTGTGTTCAATTGTTACAATTTATTAATTGCAATGAATTGTGTTTTTATCAGAGTACAGCAGGTCAGCATATGGACTATTGCTGTAAGATAGACTGAAAGTAGTGAACCATCCTTTAAACTTGACAAACAGCTTCTCTAAACCTAACTATGAAACCAAGGTTTCTGAGGAATAACTCTAAAACCAGAGATTAAATCAAATGTCTGCAGACAGGACTTCCTTGTGTAAAACTAGATCATGGAATGTAATGCACTCTTTGTGTCCACAGCCTGGTGTTCCCTGACAGAACATTTTATCTCTGTGCAAAGACGGGTGTGGAGGCAGATGAGTGGATCAAGATCCTGAGGTGGAAACTGGTGAGTTTGCTCAGACTGCATGTTTCACTTTTACACAGTGCTGCTGGCAGGAAGTGGAACTCAAACTGCTGGAGCGCCTCCACCTCTCCCTCCATATCGTAGTGTAGCAAAGGGGAGAAAAAACATTTAAAGAACTATTGAGAATGTGCTGTGCAAGGGCCACTTTCATGGGGATTGTTTAAAAGCATTCTGGGAAACAGAGGAAATCACAGATGGAGGTTCAGTAGAAGACAGGAAAGGTTCTGACAGTTTCTGTGTTTCACTTCCTAAAGTCTAAAAAAGGCCATGTTTCTTTAACCGCTGATCGTCTGCTGGTTGGTCGATTTGATTTTGGTTTAAACACACACTGCTCTCTTGTATTACATTAAAGTTAAACCTATCAAGTGTTCTGAAGGTGGCAGCAGCACTTTAATGTTGACTTGGCTTAAAACTAATAACCTGATTGTATTGAAAGGATCGGTTGATTTCACGCAGTTGCATTGTGCCTTCTTGCAGCCAGCAGTGACACTCTCTGTTTCCAGTCACAGATGAGAAAAGGTCGATGACTGTCGTCAGCCCGGAGATGGAAACGTTGATAGGAGAATTAACAATGAAGAGCACCAATAAAGTGTAGCATCACATCTCTGTGTACTGACTGAAGGCTAACCTGGATGGGACTGTCTTACTTCGCTGACCCTCAGGATGTTTCTTCCATGAATGTTTAACATTTGCTTTAACGTCAAGGATATATTGCAACCATAATTCTATAAGACCAAGAGTTCATCCCAGTGTCCCTCCTCGACTCCTTCATCACTTGACCAGGAAATCGAAACGTCAAAGGACTTCCCAATACTTTGAACATAGGGAGGAAACGGAGCAGCTTATGTGGAACTGTTATCGCTACACCCGTATAAACGCTCCAGTATGGATACTGCGGTTGTACTGGACTGTAAAAGGATGATCAGTCATAAATATATTTAATATAATTTTAGTAAAACATTGTGAATAGAAAATCTCTTTGATGAATGAGATCGTACTCTGTAACAAACATTTAGGTGTGAGAAATATACTCACAGTCCTTCATAGTGGTTTGTGCTGCATGTGTGGATCTATGGTCAAACAGTTCAAAGGTAAAGGATATACAGTACCTCAGTCACATTTGTCCTTCTGTGGTATAAATTGAATTAAAAGACAAGAACGTACCGCGACCCGATCCCGGATAAGCGGTAGACGATGGATGGATGGACAAGAACGTAGCGACATTTTTAATTACATACAACATCCAATACAAAAGTGCACGGTCTAATAACACAATGACAGATGTTAAGCCACCGCTTATTATATTCATTTTATTAAAATCTACATTTCAGACATGGAAACAAAAAGCTACAGGACTGAAAATAATACATTGAATCCAATGAATAAAAAGAAATACATTAATTAATTTCCATAAAGATGTAAAGACTCAGGGTCTTAATGATTTATTTAGAGTTGAGGTGCAGGTATGTTGTCATCCTTTACTAAATGCAAAGCATTCGGTTCTCTCCTGTGAAACCTTTGTTTTAATACTGTAAATATTGCATATCACTGAATCATGATTTATTTAAAAAGTAGTAGTCAGGTGACCTGTGTCCGTGCACATGATGTTTCAATGTCAACGTTAAATGAATAACTTGTGTAGCACTGATCTCAGGGGCAGCAGGAGTTAATTGAATTAGTCAATTTGAAGCAGAAGAGCTTCTCTGGTAATAAAAGTTTGTATATTTTCATACGGTTTTATGTTTCCATATTTATCTACATAAGGTTTTAACTTAAAGTATAGGAATATGTCTTAAATACATTCAGGCATCTGGAGGATGTAATTGTCAGGGAAATAAAGTATATGGAGAAACTGACCTTTACCTTAAAACTACGGGATGAACAATGTGTATTGTTACATGAAACCTTAATGAATAAGGCAGGGAAATCACTTAAGTTGCTAAAATGGAAACATTTATTCAGACTTGTTGACATTTGACTGGACATATAAACTGTTTCAGCTGTGAAAATGCTGATGAGAAGCAGGTTACATTCTACAGAAAATGGCAGAAAGTAAAGTCAACAGAAGGAAAAGTGAACAGGGAAGTTCCATCATGACGTAAACAGATGAAGATGAAGTGACTGCACCATTAGACTGTCCGAGCTTATGTCACCTCCACCACCTGCCTCAGCTCCTCTATGAGTGGAGCCAACTCCTTCTCCAGACTCATGATGAGACCTGAGGACACAGAGTGGACCGGCCTTACTTCAGCACGTGGAAATTGTCTCAGCATGTTCAACACTAATGTAGACGCAGCAGAATGTGTCACATACAGTATTTAATACAGAATGATTCTTTAGCCAGGAGGACTAAACAGTGCTGATCTTAATGTGGGTGTGTTTACATATTCCACCTACTCCAGCTGTGGGTACTGCATTAGAGTCTCGCCTCTCAATAGGTCAGACTCACAGAAATATGAGAAAAACATCAGAAACTCACTGCTGAGTAACCCCAACAGAACACAGGTTATCTTTTATTATATATTTTTTCCATGACAACTGGACACTGAAATCACTACAACAGGTACTCGAGTGTTTGTTAGATTATTTGTCATTGAAGCTAAGTCACAAAATACTGATTACAGAAATATCATAAGTTACTTTATATTCTATTGATCATGTTAGAAATGATAAAAGAATGTAACGCTACCCTCACACTGAAAACACTCGCCCTACTAGATAGGCTCTATGTCCCTAAATAATATTACAAGAGGTTTAAAGTCTAACCTGAGTACGCTTCTCTCTAATGGCTTTTTTATTTGTCCTTTTGTCGTGAGTAACCTCCAACAGATGTTGCATATTGCAGTTGTTTTGTTGACTGGTAAAGCGTCTCCGCTCTTTGGAACGTTAAAGTAAAGCCATGTTCAGTCTTGATACAACATGTTTTTTCTGTCTGGATTGTCAGAAAAAGACAAAAGGTTGTAAATGAAAGATTCAATGAGGGGTTTGTGCCCGCAGAGCTTAACCAATCGCAATATTTGACCAACTTATTGGAACTGTCCCTGCTCATTCATGATGATTTCTGTGCTTCATTATCTTAGTAAACAGTACGTGTGGCTTTGTGAGAGGTGATCATTGTAACAAGTACCTGTGTTGGCGTTGCTGCTGGCAATAAAACTGATGACCAGCGGTAACCGATTGAACTGCACAATCTGTTCAACAGAAAAGAGATGTTAGGCCAAAACTTCTCAGCTCGTGTGTGTATATGAGAGGTTTATGAATCAGTCGGGGCGTGATCATCCATTGATCTGCATCGATGTGTCAATCTAATATCATCAATGCAAAGTGAAAACATTTTGTACCTTATACCTTATTTTGTTCATTCTTAACTGATGCACTGGCACTTTATAGTGAACACATGTTTTTATTATTTTTATAAAAAAATAAAAATGTTTTCATTTAAATGTTAGTAATACAATTATCATATTTCAGGTGCTTTTTGTGAGCCGATATAAATGTAACCGATGTGATCATGGGCAAATGATATCGTCTCACATCAATCGCATGCATTTGTATCGTGGCAGATTTTGTGATATCAGATATAGTCTCGTCCAAAGAACATTTTACTTTATAGGGAAAGTCTGTCGCATTTGCAGATTGCAACCAACTGAATCCCCTCCGATCAGCACTCCCATTAGACTGCGGCAACGAGCCACAAAGTGAAAAAACGTGGTAACTGCATGGTACCTTTCAGGGCCTTCAACATCCTTAACATAACACTACTTTAGAGGTAATGAAATCCAGACGGTGGCTTTAAAGTGTGTCGGAAAACGGCAGGTAAGGTAGAAATGTGAGAGTCTATCTCTAGAGCCAGAGTTTGGTTTGTCTGTTCAAAGTCACTGCAGAAACATGCGGTGCAACACTGAAGAGGACCTGCTCCCTATGTAGAAACCAAAACTCTACGATTCTTAGTTCCAGGTGATTATACAATATTAGGATTATACAATAATAATGGTGTTTAATAATGACTGTTATGACCTGGTAGGTGTTGTAGTAGCAGATGATGCTCTTGTTCTTGGAGAGGCCCAGCTTGCTGCCCTGATCTGTGGCCAGAGCAAAAGTGGACAAGAAGCCAGGTCTCAGAGCGTGGACCGGGGCGTTGTCATTGGCAACTGCAGAGATACAGAAGCAACGTTATCAACAATAAAAGGCAGTCAGTGAATGGCTGCTCTTCCTTCTTTATGTTTTCACTATTCATATCAAATATAAATATGCAGAATATATGCGTAGTGTAACCCATTGCTCCCTTTAAGTCAAATATACTACTTAACCATGTCCCTTAGCCTACTCATCTTGGCGAGGTTAAATGTTACATTCCTGCCACGCGGTTCAACTCTGATCTGAATGCCATTTCATTACTGTAAAGACTGCAGCAGCTCAAAGTTAAATACACAGACAGACATTAAATGCATTCCAAAAAGCCCAATAAACATTATTATCATCTGATGCATGAAGTAAATTCAGTTAAATATCCACGCATCACTGACTGGGAATGAGCACGTTTTAAGTTGTTCAGGAGATTCTTCTCATGTCAGATCAGTCTATGAAAATGTGTCTTCTATCATTTCATCCCCACATAATGCACATGCAAAACAATCAGTCATGTTAACAGCTTACAGTATTCTACACAGCAAATAAAAGAGTCTCCACCTACCATCCTGTCATGTTTAAATATACTTGTGAACTGAAAATTATATTCTAACTAATAAAGATGACACTGAGGAGAGGATATACAGGGAAACCAGGTGCCAAATATCACATGAGCGTTGCATTTCTATTTGGCCTCGTTGTTGAGTCTTTATGGAACATTTACATAGCCAAGACCTATGTCTGTATGACAAAAGGCTGTGCCTGCTCTGCACCCAACAAAACAACAATATCATGGATCAGTGTAATAGTAAGCATCTTTGTATCTAGAAAAGCACTATATAAATTAAATGTATTATTACCCTTTACTGCTGGGTTGTAGTGGAAATATATGGGTGGCGGTGGTCTAGTAACCCCGAGTTGCTCCAGACTGTCCCTGTAGTTAGTTCACTGTAAGTCTTCTAAATGACATGTAATGTAATATAATATAAAAAGGAGTATACAGTATTTTCTCCAATATATAAGATAAGGACGGAAGGTTTCAGAAAAAAGGTTTCTTACCTTTAATAACTGGGACACCGTCCCTGTCTGTCACTACAATAGCATGAAGACCTTCCACACTGAAGGAAAACAGACAGCAGTTTAAGTATGTCTACACAACACACCTTATAGTTTCACTGTCAACTGGGGACATTAACATGTGTATTCATCATACACACCTTTGCAACTGTTTGTACAGGTATCTCTTCAAATCCTGCAGCAAAATGTGTTGGATAGAAAATAACAATTTAGATACACGAGCGTCACTAAGCACTTTACTGACAGACTCACTGACCGTCTCAAGGAAGTCACAGCTAGCGTTAGCTGCTGGTCGAGCTCCTCCAGTGTTCTGTGGTGCTCGAGCCACAGAACACTGTGGAACACTCGTCACAGTGTGGAACTACTACATGTGGAACTACTACATGTGGAACTACTACATGTGGAACTACTACATGTGGAACTACTACATGTGGAACTACTACATGTGGAACTACATGCGGCACACAGACAGCCAACGTTATGTTACCTAAACTCTCACATTTTGCGCCACAAGAAATTCACAAATGTGTCGCTTTGGTTCTCGAGCTGAATGCTGCAGACACTGTGTAACGTTATATACCACGTACAGGATATGATATCCGTTTTGATAAACAACTCAATTACAAAATATATTTTGTTTTTATGTATTTCTCTCTGTTGGATAAAACAGCTAACTGGGAAAAGAGTGACAAACTCACATCAGCCATGGTGCTATGCAGAGTGCTCGACAGCTGTGGGGAGAAACAGGCTCCATTAAAGTAACATGTTAGCCAATTAGTAAGATAAGTGTTTCTGCATGCAACATTAATTTGAAATGATAAAGTAACAGGACAAATGAAAACATGAAATGGGTTCACATACCTTCAACTAGGCTTGTTACACACTACACGAGAGGCACAATCATTAATCACATGACACACTTGTTTTGTTTCCTGTTCTTGAAGAGGTGTTGCGGAGAGTCACTACTGCGTAGCATCGCTACAACGCATCACACACTGCGCACCTATTTCTTCTTCGTTGGTGTTAATGGTGGCCTACAAACCAACGTTGAAAGTGCCTGTCGCCACCTACTGTACCGGAGTGTATAAAAAATCATCTCAAACCTGATTTATAAAGAAGTTATTTTCTGGATATTTAACATGTTTCATTTTAACCTGAACATGTTGTCTCATGTCTCTATCAGTCCTTTGATGCTCACTCTCTTCCTATATCTACCACCCTGTCTTTCAGTCTTTCAGTCTTCCTCTTTCTACACTAACCTATTTTCAATATGATGTTTCCATGTATATATTTTTTTATCAATCCATAAACCAAGATATTTAAATACTTCAACTCTATCCAAGGGTTTGCTGTATAGTGTTAACCCCTACCCATTACCTATTTTATTTTAAATGACCAGCATATAGCAGAATTTTGAATCCCCAATCATAAGAGCATCTCTCTACATTGATTATTGCTGTATGTATACATTTCCAAAGTATGCAGATTGTTCCATCATCTGCATACTGTTCCTGTATTTTCATATATATCATTAATCATGATATTTAAAAATACTGGACTGATGATGCTACCTTGTGGTATAGTGTTATAGAGAGTTTTGATTCTACTTATCTACCTATGCCTAGCTTGTTCATTTGAATTAAAAGTCCTTCTTTCCACATGAAATCATAAGCTTTCTCAATGTCAAAGAAAACTCTAGCCATCACATCCTTCATATTACAGCTACAGTGGTAGTTCGCATCTATACTATGTCTTTCTATTATAGCCACAATCATCATTCCACCATGGCACACTTTTCTTATTCCCTGTTATCACAGTTTTAGGTTTACTTTCTGTTGAAATTATTGCATGCTACAGGCTTTTCCTGATCGACTAAAAACCTATCCTGTGACCTCTGCCATCAAAGTAGATAGAACATCATGTGTCAATCAAGAGGGGCTGGTCTACTGCAACATGGGATCCAGTATGCGTCTAGATACATTGATGATCGGCTCTTAGGCTCTCCCCATGTGGGATGCGTGAGGCGGATTGAAAATCCACAAATGGCCCTCTTCGCTAAGGTACTTCCTCATTCTGGGTTCACGGGAATCACTTTACAGGTCCCGCAAACTGAGCGAACCTGTCTAGCAGGTCCTCGTAGTGCAAAAAAAACACGATTGATGGGTAAGTCTGCTATCTTCTGCTCAGTGACCCTCGCACAAAGTTTGCTGTATATCACACACTTGTGGCTCTAACCCTTCAGTGCAAACAGCGGCCTCAGTGAACACGCAACCCTGATGTTTGACTTAATTGTAGTAGTGCTCCACAAGCAGTTATTCAGCATGGCTGCAACCTGGAACAATCACAGGAAAATTATTTTTAAGTCCATGGCATCATGTTTAAGCCGACCTCCTATCCCAAGAAGGCCTTTTTCATCCAGATAAGGATTTAGTTTGTTCAGAGCTCTGTTTCTTGGAATGTCTTTTCCATTGGCAATGCTTGCTCTTTTTTGTTAGCTTCTCTCAGAAGAGTCTAGATTATGACTTTTTCTGCTTGCAACAGTTCCTCCACTGTGCAAGGTTTTGTGCTGTGGTGCCTTGAGATGGCCAGAGATGGTTCCTTATCAGTTTATGACAGGAAAGTGCTAGTGCTCAACAGAGCTGCTGGTATGGAGTGAGTGACGTGGTCTACGGGGACTTGCGTTGTAGAGACATAATTCCATATCTCTGCACGCTCAGAACGCAGCACCAGCTCCAGTCCCGGAAAGGTATAAACAGCTTGTGGAGCTAGCTTCACCTTACCAAGGACAAATCCAGTGTGACATGCACCTTCTCCATCAACGAAACAGAGATACGCTACTGCTGCAATCGCTTTACCAGAAGCCTCTGAGGGTTGTAGAGAGGGTGGTGGCAGAATATGGTCTGGGAATCTACAGATGCTTGTGATTAGCAGTGATTTCCTCCAGGTGTTCCATTCTTCTTCCTTATCGTATTATCAGCTGCAGGTTTGTGTACTGATCCTAGGCATCTCCTACAACGACCAAGCCCATGTTAAGTCTCTGTGCGTAGGGGGTGTTGTTGGGTCCATTTCGTTGCTCTCGCACTTTGTGGACCTGGTGGACATCACGGCCCAGGAGAAGAAGAATCAAATCTTTTTTATCTTTTTCAAATCATAAAAAATGATCCATACAAACTATGTAAAGGAATTCAATTACTACACCAAGCCACTGAATCCAAGTCTAATAAGAAGGTTATGGTTACACTTTCTCAGCAATTCATATAATATATGTATCTTTTACACTGTAATTTTAATTTTTACATTATCTTGCTTGTTGTTTTCAGTACATAAATAAACCCTAAGCATGACAGTGACCTTTTTACTTTAATTTAGGTTTAGCTTTTAATGTTAGCTAATAGAAACAAAATAAAGAAGAGCTGAGCAGTTGTCATATCTCTGAGACCAAATCCAAAAATAAGCAGCTATTAATAGAATATCCGACCAGTCTGGGCTTCACATGCTGTCTGCTCTGACAACAGCACACAACTGAAGCGACTGGAAGGAAGCGTACTGCGTACTGCAGACACAAACAGGTGAGATTATTGAGAAAATAAGAAGTTTGATAATTAAGAGTTTATATGCTCTTAATTTTGAACACTCAAATACATTTAGATAGTTTTCCATGAGTCTGAATCAGACTTTATTTAAGTCAAAGAACATATTTTGACTGTTATATAAAAACAGGGGCAAATGAGGGTTGAAAGTTAAGTTGAACAGGCCTTTTGACTTGTGAATCACAAGTATCACAAATAACATTACTAATTGCTCCATTATATTGTTATAATTGCTGAGTCAAAGCCATCATTCATTTAGTAGTTGTTATTATAAATTCTTCCAGTGCTTTTCCTGCTATGACCCTGCTGTAAAAAGGTCCAATAATTAGATTATTTCATTGCTAACAAAACTAAGATTCAAATGATTGAGAAACTAAAACATGGTACATGATGGACAGATGTTTGACAGAGAAGACAAGAAAACTGGGGATCATCAGTCCAAACCAAATTATGAAGAAACCTTGACTGTCATTATACCATGTTTAACATTCAGTGAGGCATTGGTGAAGCCTCTCTGTTCTCCTCTCTACACTAATGAAATGCTACATTGTTTCGGTTGGTATTGTGTGTTATTTTGTCTTCACTTTGTTATTCCTGATTAGCATGGGGGACGTTCAGAACGTTGAGCAGGACTTCTACCAAACAGGATATTACATCGATGACCAGGGTCACACTGTGCCCTACTACGATACCCACAATTCCACAGGAACGGCCTATTATGACACGTAAGTCTTTAGACTTCTGAAGATGGCTCTAAATTGTGCCTCTCACCACAAATGTTCGCACACAGGTGACATGTTACTCAATACAATACAATGGTTTCACGCCACTGTTCAAAAGGTGGCTGTCAGATATCAAGAAACACAATAAAGGCACGTACAGTAGATACTCTCCGCGTTCCGTGTCCGCGGATTGATGCAACTGATGGTCCATGTCGGTCATACGTTCCACACATGCCTCATTTATCAATCCACACTCCACGTTACGTTGTTTGTCAGTTTAAAGCCATTTGTATTCCTTTAAAGATAAATTATATTCATGTTGGTAACGGCAAACCTCCTCACACACTCTCTCTAAAACAATCATTCAGTTTGTTATCTTGTTCTTCTTCTTCTCGCCAGCAAGCTAGAGGTGCATATGCCACCAACCTGACGAGTGTGGAAATGAAACAGGAGCATGGCCAGTCCACGCGCTTGCTAAGTGTGCAGTCGGACACTGAAAGTAGGAACTGGCCTTTATGCAGCGACAAAGAAGACCGCAAGATTCAACATGTTAGTAGATCAAAAGGATACACACAATGTGTTTTTGTGAGAAACCCAGAATGTAAACAGAATCTCGGTTTGTTTACAAGAAATGCCACAGGGCCCTTAAACAAAACGTACCGCTCGTTGTCCTCAAAGACTTGTCTTTTCACCATCTGGATGAAAAACTAATTTTCTAAATCCAAATAACAATGAATTATTGTATCATTTTATTATATAATTATAAAATTACACATTTTATAGTCTTTCAGAGAGTTGGAGGCATTTTGTTTACAGGATGTCCGTCCATCCATATGTCTCATTTTCGTGAGCATGATATCTCAGGAATGCCTGGAGGTAATTTCTTCAAATTTGGTACAAACGTCCACATGGTCTCAAGCAACTACTTATAATTTGGTGTTCAAAGGCCAAAGTCACAGTGACCTCACAAAACGCGTTTTTCAAAATAACTCAACAATTAATTAGTTCATTATTACAATTTCACAAAAATGTCTAATAGGATAAAATAGTTGACATTTTGGATGTAAATTGGAACTTGACAGGTTGGTGAAGGCATACAACTGCGAGGCGGTAAGTCTAGTTTCTTGCTGTTTTCAGTGGTGCACAGGCTTTCGTATCGGGTGATCCTTCCATGGAGCAGCAGTACACTGGACAGTTCTACCAACCTGAAACTGGGAGTGTGGGAAACACAGGAACCGATTCTCCTGAAGAGGAACCTACCCTTCTTGAGGGTAAACATGATTAAATCCCTATAACTATGTTGTTTTCATTGAAATCAAGTTAGCAATTGCCAGCTCATATCGAGGTCAGATGTGTTGACCCCAGGAAACAGCTGGGGAACCAACAAATCACTAAAACTCCAAATAAAAGCCACATGGCACTGGGACTCCACCCCATACTAACAATCAGAAAGATTTATTGGATGACCAGGGGGGCAAACAAAGTACAAAGATTGGGTATTCAATTATGTGTTTTCCATTTCTGTTCATTGTCTAGAACTTGGCATCAATTTTGACCACATCTGGCAGAAGACACTGACAGTGTTGAACCCTCTTAAGCCTGCAGATGGCAGCATTATGAATGAGACTGATCTGACGGGTCCGATTCTCTTCTGCGTGGCACTGGGGGTCACTTTAATGATGGTGAGCTACTACCATGGTACTACTGCCAATCTCAACCAAGTATTATCGACCATTATTTTGGAACCCTATTCAGCATTCACTGCTGTATGATATGTACAGTGGATGTAACAAGTTTATGTCTTTATTCTCATACATTCAGGCAGGCAAAGTCCACTTTAGTTATGTGTATGGGCTCAGTGCTATAGCCTGTATTGGGATGTACATTCTTCTGAGTCTGATGAGTTCCCTGGCGGTGTCTTATGGCTGTGTGGCGAGCGTCTTGGGCTACTGCCTCCTGCCCATGGTGGCCCTGTCTGCAGTCGCTGTCTTCTACTCGTTGCAGTAAGTCCATTCAGTGCTTGTGTATTATTATACTGTTTTTATTTGTGACTTATTGGATGTTGTTGAGCATGAAAGGGGGTCGTAAAAGTAGTTTGTGGAATCTAACTTCTGTTATGCAAAATAGGTTGGATACAGGCTTTTGAAGGAAACTACTGTTCTCGTGTTCTTGTAAATGTCATTGGCCACAGCATTCCTTCAGTGCAGATCAGAAGAAAACACGGCACCGTGTTCGCTGAATTCATTTTGAAATTGACACAGAATTTGAAACTTAATTGATTTAAGCTATAGTATGTATGCACGTCACAGAATTAAGGCTCAGTGATTGGATATTTCTTGCTGAAATGCACCTTGGGAGTTGTAGTTCTATACTGCAATTGCTATGTACACAGGCATGTACCTTTGACTTTAGCATAAAGTATAACCAGCTGTTAATCTTTTGTACTGATGATTAACTGCCTATTCATAGCATGCTCTGTGATCCAACACATGTCATGAGTCATGTTACATTGCCTATTGGAAAAATGAACTAGCACTTTTACTTTCATAAGCTCAGCTGCCTAAAATAGCTGCTTCCAGCTTGTGACGCTGATGCCACCATTTAACAATCGGACACCAACTCTGTCACCAACAGCCTCGTCATTCAGCGAGCATGTTAATGGTCTGTTTAGTTCTGACCAGCATAGAAAACAGTCCGATGACTAACATGCAGGATTCAGTTAGTTCAGGTCAAGTTGACTTTCATGGTTATAATGCTTCACGCCTCCTTTTTGTTTTCAGAGGCGTCCTTGGTACAGTTCTGGCCGTGTTAGGAATTTGTTGGTGTAGTCTCTCTGCCTCCAAGATCTTCATCTCCACCCTGGCTATGGAAGGCCAGCAGCTGTTAGTGGCTTACCCATGTGCCCTGCTCTATGGGCTCTTTGCACTGCTCACTGTATTCTAATTATCAACCCAGAGGAACATATTATTCAAGCAATAAATCTTTTTTATTTCTACCAACAATGTTAAAGGGGGTTATGTTCTCCACCCTTTGTCCCTTTTGTCTGCTTCGGTAAAGCACTTAAGAGGATTTCAGGATAATTTGGTGGATGATTGTATATTACACAGCTTCAGGTCCAGACTGAAGGGTTTCATTTCCTCTGTTCTATTTGTTTTGTTATTTAAAGATATATTTGATACTTTCATGGTAGATATTTCAATCTAAACTAATGCCACAATGTTATTTATGTTATTTATTCTGTCCTTTATAGATTTTGATGAATAACTATTTATGTAATAAGTGTATCTGAGATTTCCTGGTTGTGACTCTGGTTGTCCTACAAATTCTGGGTTTTGAATCAGAGCAGACACTGTGGGTGAGTGTGAGTATTTGCAACATGTGATTCAACTGAAAAGGAAAGTTTAGTAAAGTTTTATTTAATGCAAAATTTCATTTATTTTAAATTTACCAGACATTGCATATGAATGTGTGTTTCCATCCACTTCTGTCATTTGAATATTGAGGTTTATTTAATCGACACACAGCTGGTGGCTCTAATTCTGCAGTTGGCTGCCATTAAACCATTGCAGAAGAAGAGGAGACAACGATATGCAGCAGCAAACAACACAGCAGTGAAACCTTTAACGAACAAACACCATGTGTAAACATGATGGAAATATGATATTTCTGGAAGTTTCATGTATTAATGTGAGGAAGGTTTGTGTCTACATCGTTCCACACAGATGGGTTTTCAGCTCGAGACAAATTGGTAAAGTCATCATTTATTCGCAAAGTCTGATTCCGTTGCTTTCTTTCTCATTTCCGAAGTTTCACTTTACTTTTCTTATGCCGAAATAAAAGATGCATACACATATATACAGAGTGTCAGTGCAGGAGACTGAAAAACAGTCTATTTTGCATTCTGTTTTGAAGTTATCAGTGTTTTTCAATCCATTACCCACGGCCACAAAGCAGCCCTGTTCGTACAGTAGAGGGAGCCACAACACCAGTTTTAAGATGTTAAACCATTCTCACTGACTGAATGAGGACACCTTTCTCTTCACTCCAAAATATTTACCAGACCTGAGAAAGTTGATATAAATTTGACAGAAAGTTGGTTCCTTTCTTTTTAAGCCATTTCCGACTCCCTGCTTCGTCATAGTGTTTGCTGCAGGAACACTACTGTATTCATTGTTGTCTTGTCGTGGAGAACACGCTGTGTATGTGTGTGTGTGTGTGTGTGTGTGTGTGTGTGTGTGTGTGTGTGTGCAGAGGAGGATGTGGACTGAGGAGCTTTCAGAGGAAGAAAAGGAACTCATTTCTCACACAGCCTCCATGATGTATGGGGGTCTGAGCAGACTCTGACAACTGCACAGTCGGTGATGTTCTGCAGACAACTTTCTTTAAGAGCAGGGAGAGCGGGCGGGGGAGGGAGTGGGGTGTGGGGGGCATAGATGTCGACACAATTCACTGTGATATTAACAACGGGTTACTTCTAAGGTCCTGGTCCAATCAGACAGGTGGATCCAGTCCCTAAGGTGCTGCTCGAGCTGACAGGGTCGAATACCGAGGCCGTGATCTCTCTCTGCTCTGTTTCTGAAAGCTCCCAACACTGCTCATATACTAATGCTGTGATGCTGACGGATGGTAACAGGGCTGTTTTAAACACTTCAAGCTGCACTAAAAACAATCTTAGGATTGTTGTTTCATTTTCAAATTCCCTTAATTCATTCTTTATTTACCGCTCAAACCACCTCAAAACACCTTGATGGAAATGAAGTTGTTTGGTATGGTAGCTGGAGATGCCTCAGTCAGACAGGTTCGTTATAAAGAGAGACAACACTGTCTACGACTGATGTAAACATCCACCACAGTTCACAGACACACTTCCTGCTTTAACTTTGTACTTACTGTAGTGTGCGACACAGTTTTCCTGTACAATGGGGGATTACCTGTCAGGTGTGATGAGCTCCAAACATTTACTCATCACACTGTATTGGAGGCACAAGACTGGGATTACAACATTGACTTCCAGTTGAAAACTGGCTGATATTCTGAATGTCTAAGACCTGTTTTCACCCTCTTTTCATCCAGATAAAACATTGTGTCACTTTAAATAAATTGGATTAATCATTTGTTCAGTTATATGTTGAAAGAAAGATGATACTGATTAGTGTGAAGGTATTTCTCCAAAGACATATTGCATTGGTCAGTGTTCTACACAAACACATAATTTCAATGTATTTATTGTTTCAAATACAATGTTATAAATACGGAACTGTATAGGCTGTGTGCTGCCAATTATGTACTTATATGTGTATATGTTAAATGTACATGTATGTTATGTCATTATAATTGAACCTGTGTAGCCTAGTGTTTAAATGGTTACTTAATAAATACAAATGTATTGTAGTCTGTGTGACATGGTTTTTTTTCTCTTTGAAGTGGAAACTATTAGCATGTCAGTTTGAATAAGTATGTAACTTGTGATGTGGTGGTTGTCATCCTACATCCACTTTTACACTTTGATTTTACAGAGAGCATTTTTAAGTTTAAAAAGCAATTATGGTGCAAAGATGATCAAAACTGATTCAGAAGTGAAAACTTTTTCATCGACTATTTTAAGACTAAAGGCTTGAAGATTAAACCTTCACCTTTAGATCATATTTCACCTGGATTTGCAATGCCGGCTTTCAAAGGAGAGTCCCGGATGCGATTTGGCTACAAAATGACGAAATGCTATTATTAGCACATGTAGAGGATGAAAATGTTACTGTGAAAAACGTGTCCAATACTATACAATACAATTTGCAACAGAAACACATTTAAAATACAAATTCATTTACGTAAGGTGAGAAGAAATTTAAGTCAAGTCAATTTTCTTTATTCAGCACAATATCACAAATTTGTCTCAGGGTGCTTTGGAGACTGTACAGCATACAACTCCCTCTGACCTTCGACCCTTGCTTCAGATCAGGAGAAGCTCCCCAATCAAACCCTTTAACAGGGAGAAGATAGAAGAAAGCTCGGGAATGAGCAACATAGGAGGGATCCCTCTCCCAGGACACTGGATATAATGTTCTCATTACAGATGTTTGGATCTGTAATGAAAAAATGTGATTCACCAACAGCAATAGCCAGGAGAGAGAGAGCGAGAGAGAGAGAGAGAGAGAGAGAGAGAGAGAGAGAGAGAGAGAGAGAGAGATATTCAAATGTTAAATATGCTTTGGCAATATGAACAGTCTTACATCATGCCAATAAAGCCATTTGAATTGAATTTGTATTGAGAGAGACTGAGCGCGCATGCGCGAGATAGAGAGAGGGAGAGTGAGAGCGAGAAAGATAGAGAGAGAAGAGAGGGAAAGAGACAGAAAGATATTATTTAGATTTTTCAAAAACACTTTATTTACATATTTTTCATTTGTACAATTACTTTAAAATAAAATGCTTTATAAAAAAAGAAAACATCTATATATATATATATATATACTCGGGTGAGTTGCTGCTGCTGACGTCCAGCTTGGCCCTGTGAATTAGAGGCTTCTTCAACAACCAGTGCAGAGAATCAGACTTAGGACACCTTTTATGGTTAAAAAGGGCCCAACACTTAAAAAAACCCTGAGGCAGCTCACTTACCCTTAACAATTTTGAATCAGTTAAAAACAGAGTAGCATCCAACCCCAGGTTAGTCACGCGTCTGAGGATACAGCTGACCACGTCTCTTCACACCAAATCAGCCGGACCGGTAAGATATTTATGTAAAGACTGGTGTCTAAAGTGGCTGTTCGGCTGCTCAGGTGGACTAGGCCCTGTCCCCCCTCCTCTCTGGATAAATACAGCACTCCTTGTGGCACCCAGTGTAGACCATCCCAAAAGAAATCTACAATTATTTTCTTTATTTTAGCTAAAAGGCCTGAGGGAGGGTCTACACAGGTCAGATGGTGCCACAGTTGAGATGCCACAAGGTTGTTTAAAACCAAAACCCTGCCTCTAAAAGACATCTGAGGGAGCAGCCATTTCCATTTGGAAATCCTTCCCTCAATCTTTTCAATGACATTTTCCAGTTCTTCTGGATTATATTCTCTTTACCTAAAAACACACCTAGATCTTTGACTCCATCTCTTCTCCAGGTGAGGCTCTGGGGAAGAACTAGGAGATCGCCACTCCCCGACAGCGGGGGCCTCACTTTTCTTCCAATTCACCCTCGCTGCTAAAATCTTTTACAAATATTGGTTAAAATATCTGCTTCCTTCTGGCTTCCAATGACAACAATGACATCATCCGCACAAGCTGATAAAACAATGTTGCCACTAAAACCAGGTAAAAGGAGACCCTGTAGGTTGCAGCTCATTTTTCTGAGAAGAGGTTCAAGGGAGAGCGCATAGAGCATTCCTGACAGAGCACAGCCCTGCCGGACCCCTCTACACACTCTAAAAGGAGTACACAGACTACCATTGAACTTCAACACACTCTCAACTTCACTGTACAACACCTTGATCTTAGCTATGAAACCAGGGTTGAACACAAACTTCTCCATCACTTTCCAGAGGAAGTTGTGCTCAACTCGGTCAAAAGCCTTTTCCTAATCTAGAGAAATCTCCAAAACATCCCAAATTAAGTAGACATCCAGGTCTACCAATGACCTGCCGGGCACACAGTAGGTCTGGTCCCGGTTGATGACTTGCTCTTAACACAAGAGCAATGAGGCGTCAAAGCCATACTAACAAAAAATAAACCCCAACTTAAACCAATTCTAAAACAAAACTCGGGGTGAAAACTGGATTAATACAAAATACATAGCAAGGCATAAATAGCACCGATATTTGTTAAGCACGTTAGCAAATATCTCTAAACAGTTTGTTCACCAAGCTGACGATCAACTATCACAAACTAAAGAATATGAATAGCTTGCACGAAATACGAAACATGTACCATGTTCAGTATACAATGTACAACATTTAATCTACTCTGTATATGAGTGCGACAGTCTCAGACCCAAACAGAAATGCATATGGCTGACAACTACAGCAGCCCCGACTGTAGAGCTGGCCAGGCAGTTGTAGCTTCAGTTGGTCTCTCTAGCGTCCCTTGGATTGGTGGACCGGAACAGGTACACGCCAATCACAACTCGGTAGTCATCCAGTTGGGAGGAGAGGTATTGTTGCAGCCAATCAAGGGGTCACACATTCTAATCTGCATACATAATAGGGAAACAAGGTGCATGCAAGTACAAGTAATCCCCGCAGATAAACAAGGCTGTGGCCGTAACATGCTGTGTCCGACCTTTTCTCCCATAGCTAAACCGATCTCCTACACGGGAAGCCGGCAGAAATTTTGTCAGCTTGGCAAATTCCCCATTTACCATGGCGTCAGACGCTGACCGGCGAGACACCAGCAAGAGAAAACCCCACACACCTCAAACACCACACCCAAATGCACCAAAAGTCAACTAAATCTAACTATCACCAGTGAATTAAATTAAATTTAAAAATTTAAATCGAAAAGCACACACTCAGTGTCTCACACACACACACACACAAACTCCCAGCATGCACTGAGAGAAAGAGAGAGAGAGTGAGAGAAGACAGAGTGAGAAGAGAGAGAGAGAGAGAGACAAAGAGAGAAGAGAGAGTGAGAAGAGTGAGAGTGAGAAGAGAGAGACAGAGATGGAAGAGAGAGAGAGAGAGAAGAAAGAGCGAGAAAAAATAAGTGGGCTGTTAAAATTGGAGACAAACAAACTGAATTCTTCACCCAGAGAAGAGGCGTTCGTCAGGGTTCCAACTTTATTACTGTATATAGATGAACTTGCTGTTCAGCTGGATCATTGTGCTGCTCCAGGCCTCTCCGTTCTACATAGAGAGGTGAAGTGTCTGTTTTATGCTGATGACCTTGTTCTACTGTCTCCTACTGAAGACGGTAAAAAGTTACTGTAAGAAACGGGCCCTGGCAGTAAATATGAAGAAAACAAATGTCATGATTTTTCAAAAACGTCCCAGATGTCAGGAGAACAAATACCAGTTTATTAGGAATAAACATATAATCAAACATAGTATGAGCTGTACATATCTTGGTTTAACCTCTCAGACACACTCTGACCAGTCTCACAACAACACCGCACTGCAAACACCAATCACAGTCAAACTAATTGTAACACATTGTGAAGAAAACTATTTAGAACTTTGTAAAAAAGAAAGTAAAAGACAAAGTAGTAAAAAATAAAAAGAGATTATGAAGAGACAGATCCTAAACAAGTGCAGGCTCAGTGACCACAAACTGGAAGACACAACAAGAAAAGTGATGTGTCACTGGTAGGACTGAGACAGAGATGCACTTCCTGGACTTCCTTCTTGCTGCCCAATATGTATCCACACACACACACACACACACACACACACACACACACACACACACACACACACAGTTGTTGAATTGTCATTGTATGACTGCATATATATAATCTATATATACTAATCTTAATGTTATGTTAATTATTTGTTAATATTCATATTATTGTTAATATTGTCCACTTGCATGCTTTTGCAACACTATTTCCTGAAACTTGCATGCAAATAAAGCCCCTTTGAATTCAATTGAATTCAGGGAAAACCACCCATTTGAACCAGGCTCAAGATCTTCAAATCAATCATGGAACTTATTGTAATATATAGCAGCGAGATGTTGGGGACACAAATTCATCGAGATTGGACCAACTGGGACAAACACCCCACTGAAAGCCTGCATGCAGAGTTCTGCAGTGTCATCCAGGTGCAGAGAGGAGCTCAGACTCTGCACGTAGGGCTGAATTAGGCCAACATCCTTTACTATTAATCAGCCACAAACAATCACATCATGTTAAAAGAAGTGGCCTACAAAGCCATGGACTATAGAACTAGGCTGACCCGCCGGACAAATAATGATAACATAGAAGGTAATCTAAATGAAAGTTAAGTTTGGATTGTAAAGTTGATGCAGGACAGTGATTGGTAGTATGCTGGTCCTGGATCTGGGCCATTTTCCACATTCAGTCATTTTCCTTCCATCATCATAAAATGACAACAAATCTAATTTTACAGCTTTAGAAGTACAATCCAAGGAGTTTCAGTAACAGCTGTGAACTGTGAAGTACATGCTGAAATACTTCACAGAATTTTCTCTTGTCCAGAACTCAAAGAGAACCTCATTTCAGGCTCTACCCTAAACTGTATAACCTAAACCACAACATAAGCTTTTAATTGGTTAATTCTGCCTCAGGCCTTGTAAAAGAGGAAACATGCAACATGCTTGATCCTACCTTCACAGTCTGACTCAGAGAAAAGAAGACAGTGTGTTTACATTAGTGAGAATACACCCCCGAAAGAGAGGATGTAGAGCATGCAAGGGAACATGTGTGCATGTTTGACAGAAAGAGGAGGACAGTCTCACGGTGGGACTGTGAGCAGCAGGCCCAGTCTTTCTTCTCCTGGCTGTTTGGACTGTTTTAAAGCAAACAAATCCCATTGGCCAAGCGGTAGGCTGAAGACAAGCACTCCCGGGGCCCCGCGGAACTCTCCTGCTACTTCACACTAAACTCTTCCAGATGATTGATGGGCTCTCTCCTCTCTGAGACTCGCTCCTGCTCACCTTTCATTCACCAGAGCACAGAGCATGGGGTGTCCGCTTGGTGCACTCTGTGACAAATAACTGATTCAGCCGACAATCAGTTGCAAGTGAGACCTGCTTAATCTTAAGAAAAACAAGTCGTAGAGAACTTGTTGACTTTGCAGTGTGTTGAAGATATCAGAGCAGAATGTAGTAAGCCTCGCTCAGGACCACAACATGTGAGTGTGGTCGGCTGGAGGCTTCGGTATAATGGACTCTGTGCACAATCTTACACTATAGGACGCCGTGCCTTGAGAGATATACAGATATACATAGATATACAAAACATGCTGCCATTGGTCATCTGTTAATACAGTTCCCAATTTTTGCTCCCAATAGTTTGTTTTTATTTTGATCAAGAGCCAATAAGGAACCAATGAGGGTTTCTGCGGGGGAACTAGGGAATTTAGGATTTTGATTCTGTATTAAAGGCATTTTTTGGAAAATATGAAACAAGAAAGATCAAACTCTTTAGAAAGCTCTTCAAAAGGCCGTCCAAATGTGACTAGAGTTAACAACTATTGGGTCAGAAGTCAAATTATTAGCAACTCAGAGTAGAGAGAACAAACCAGGAAACAAGAGAGAGTTTAGTGGATGAGCTCCATATCAACCCATGAAGGTAAAGAAGAGCTTCTCAATGAGGAAACTACTGCCACACAATTACATTCAAATCCCCTGAACTAATAAAGATGATAGAGCATGTCTATAGATGACATCTCCAGCGTGTAACTGCACTACCAAGTATCTTTAAATCTGAGCGCTACTCAGTGTGCAAGTCATGCACATGTTCTTTGCTTGACAACAATGTTTGACAAAAAGCTGCAACAGGACACGCCCACATCAGGATGTCAGGGTCATGTAACAGGATGACCTTTACGTCCAGGTTAAATAGAACAGGTGACTCTGCTCTGAAACTGCCAAAAGTGTGAGCAGCTCTGATCATCATCATCATCAGGCTCAAATGGAGCTACACAATTCCTCCTGCATGCTGAAATCATTCTGTCCTCTCTTTTCACAAATCTAATGCTGCTCTTACAACTCTGCACCTGTGTGCTCTTACAGGTTCACTCGTTCAAATCTTTTGTCGTCAATATGCTTCCATATCAATAAACCTACATGTCAAATTAAGACTGGACTGTCTGAAGGGAAAATCTCTGTGTGAAAGTGTACTTTGTCATTCATCAATTACTTCACTTCAAATCTCAGCTCTGTAATTATTACACAATAAAACCCAAGGTAGGAAAGCTTACAATCATTAGTTATACACTTGGGGGGAAGTTGAAAAGTTTAGTGTGGTGGTCTCAGGCCACAGCAGAACACAACACTTTTTCAGATGTGCAGGGCCAAACTAAATACTGCAGCTGCTTCCCTCAGCCTGCCGGAGGCTTGGTGCTGGAAGAGAAGATGGAAGACGCAGATAAAGAATTGGCACTTTGTTCCTGGTGAAAGTAGAAGATGTCGGAGTCAAGACCTGTTAGTGCTAGTGTAGCAAGTGAAAACCTGAGAATTTAAAGAGCAGGCTTCTCCTTGTTTGTCTTGTATCATATGTAAGTCAGTGAGAGTTATCGGGCACTGTCAGAATCCCTCCATACATCCCCACACCTACAGCGTAAGAGATGGAGAGACACTCTATATTATGAGAAGCCCTACACAACTCTTTAAATGTACACAGAGGCATACAAGTGTTTCTATATTAACGTTGTATTAAGGTCATCTGCACCTGACCTTTAAGACCACATGTAGCCATATTACAGAAACACACTTGGTGGTGTATCTTCAGCCATCATCATCACAACTTTAACACACGTTTTCATATTATTTTAATATTTGTGTAATAAGCAAATATTTATATTTGTGTAATAAACTAAAATTTATATTTGTGTGTACATGTTTGAGATTAGAGAGACGAAAGTCTGGGAGGTTTCTCCTCATGTGCGTGATGCAACCCCATTAAAAAAGTCGGTTAGGATTTCCACATCAGGCGTACTCTCAGCATTTTGCAATTGTATAATTTCTTGTATTATTATGGCCTCTGATGATCTTTGCCATCAAAACGTGTGCAGACTAGAACCCAGCACAACAGTATGAAGCCTGAATTCATAGTAAAACTGTTGGCATTTAGCACATGCTCATTACACGATGATACGACAACTACTCACTGATTCAAATGATTGTCCCAGAGCTTTTTATATTATTATTATTGGGTTTTATAGAGCAATTTAATTAAATATATGTGATGTACACTATATTGTTTGGAACCTAGTGTGTGCGCAGAGTGATTTTCAAAAATCTGCTCCGTATCTTTTCAACAGGTATACCGATTGATGTAATAAATGTCCATACATTAATGCTATAGTTGTACTGGGGAATAATAGGTATATGAATATATATCATATGGTAACACCATGTAAACTATGATCATCTTTATAAATCCAGGTCCATGTATCTGTGAAGTATATGTGATATTCAGTTTTAAAAAACTGTAGAGCCCTTTAAGACCTGCTCAAAAAACATACTGAGACACATCAGACCTGTAAAAGACTTAATATCTGACATAGTATTGATATATCTTTCATAGACACCCTAGTTAAGAGAGATTGTTGATGTCCTGACTCTGTTCCTGAGACTACATTTAAACTCTACTCTTTATTAGATGCCATGCTATTAAACTGCTGCTCCGCACATCTTAATCACCTTTGCTCCCTGGAGGTGTGTGGATTGGGGTGTATCGGAGTAGTGTGGAACTATAAACCCTGACATCTTGTTATGTAAAGATATAACCTTCTAACACACTCTTTAAAGATTTCCCTATCCAATAGTGTCATGGCCTTGGTCGCAGCACCATGTTCCATTCTCCCCCGGCCAGATGATCTATTGTGCTTCTGCCTTAGTACTCCAGCATTCTGCACGATGCCCTTCTGCTCGTCAGCCTCACACCTTTTTGGACAAGTTTTCCTGTTCTCCTCTGACCGCCTGGTTTTATCCAGAACTACAGTTAAGTGGCAGCCCGGCCTCAATGACTTCACCTCCCACAATCCTGCTTTCCTCCAGTCTCAGACTGCTGAGGGGTCAACCCTCCCAGACACATGGGTGGGCGCCGTTCTCTCCCAGCAATCCCCCCCAGGACCAGAAAGTTCAGCCCTGCACATTGTTCCCACACCAACAATCCCTAGTGAAGGATTCCTGCATCATGTCTCAATCACAAGGTAAAGCAGTCACACCCGGAACATCCAGCTCCCAGCAAACCTTCGCTCTCCGGTGCTCCAGTGGGGGCACTTTTCATCCTGGGGAAGGACGCACACTGGCTCTCCTGCAGCCAGCTTTGTGTTGCATGTGAAGGTTCTATTAATAAGATGCTATTGAGTTGCATTATGGGAACTGTAGGTATGTGGCTTTTTGATTTTATTCATGGATTATCAGATAAAGAAACGAAAATCCAAAGGATGTTGTATATGGCTATATGAATGCCACTTTGAGGGTTGATTAGGTTATTGATTCACTCATTTAATTTCCCTCCCCCACTGTGAAACTGGTAAGCTCACAGTGAACCTTTAACTTTAAGATATTTAGCAAGATTTGCCTATTAAGATCACCCTTTACTAAGTGCATCATAGTACAGTTGTTAAAAACTCAGCTCAGTACGTCAAAGTGTAAAAGATTAGAGAAGAGTTTAAATTCTAAAAAGAAAAGAGTAGTGGTACAATCTCACTGCAATACAGTCCAACAGAAGCTCAGCGACACATTGAATGCACTTTTAATTCAACCGTTGTGTGTTGAGTGAGTGAGGCCCTAACATTTATATTATCATTGCAGTACCATTTAAAGACCTTAAACTCTGTAATTGCACTAATTGGAGTTATTTGTAAAATAAATAGAATGGAGCTGCCATAAAACTGCCCCAGGAGCAGTTTGTGTGGGATGAATCTGATAAAGTGGCTGCCTCTGTTTGTTTTCCAGCTCTCTATAAATGATCCAGAAAATGTGCTAATGAAGAATACAGGTGGGAAAGTCATTATGTATCTGGGGGGGGTCATGCAGGGAGAAGTGCTCTATCTGTGGGTGACCTGGAGAGAAAACATTCCCAGCTAATGACCAGCATGGCTGACTGAAGCCGAACTGTTGCTATTAAATTGATTCATTGTTACTTAAGTAATAAGGCTGAGCTAACTTCAGTAAAAGCCATCGGCTGAAACATTCTAATAATGTTGTTATACTTGTTACCTGAAGGCTTTTAGATCGTATTCATACACAATGTGAGGTGGCTCAAAATCTTCACAAGTCCTTTATGTTTATTAGTGAGTCCAGTGTGTTTGTTTCAGAAGATAAACATATAGTGTGGTAACGGTAACATTAAAGAGATCATAAGAACACTTTTGAACAGGAATATGCATACTTAAAAACATATTGTTCACGTCAATGAGATTCAGACTGTGATACAACATTTATTTAAATCACACATTTCTGAGCAGTTCTACACACACTCATCATGTTTCCATTGAAAGCCCCATTTTTTACTGCCATGGCATGAACATTAAGGCTTTTCCTGTCTACTCTTCATCAATAAGTGTGCTGGTGGCCAGTGGTCTAGTGATGCATCTGATACGGCTTCTGAGTTGAACACCAGAGCTGCCACCATTGTGCCCCTGAGCAAGGTACTTAACCCTAAGCTGCTCCAGGGAGACTGTCCCTGTAGTTCATTCACTGTAAGTATCTGTGGATAAGAGCGTCTGATAAATGACTGTAATGTAATGTATTAATCAGTAAGCATCAAAAAATAATGCCTCTTCATAATTTAACTTCAAATAAACTTGAAAATAGAAAATGATTAACCACTTGAAATCCACCAAAGGAAATTCTGCTGAAAGATTGTGGGTCAAAGGAGAAACAGAGAATAAACCAACCATAATAACATTGAGGCTGGTCAACAACAAACAGCAAATCTGAATTTCTACCATTAAATTGGAGATACTGGGTTCCACGATTGAATACGGTAAAAGTGAAACACACTGAAATCTAAAAGTTAATCCCAGATCAGATGTACGCTGAAGGGTCTTGAACATCTGTACAGATTAAAGTGTGCAGAACACACTAATATACAAAGTGCACTGTGCTGCTCACACACACTGCTGTGGTTAACCAGCAGTGTGTATGAGGCTGGTATGGATAACACGTTTATACCGTTTATGGACCGTATTGCATGTAAAGTATGAAAGTTTACATCAACTGTCAAAACTTAGAACATATTCACACAAGTGACTTGTCTCACATGTTTCTGTCAGCTCCCTGCTAATGTACCTGCTGTCAGTGAATGCCATGGCAACCACAGCAGTATGTGCCTTCAGGAAACCACACTGGAACTTACTGCTGGGGTCTCAGTGTTTAGTGGAGCACTGGATGGAGGATTAAGCATTCTGGAGCTGGAACAAATAATTATTTGGTGACTTTGGAACTCATGTCAACACTGTTGTACAGAGCAAGGCACTAAATATTTACAATTGTTCAGGATTTCAGACAATTGGCTTGACTCTTTCGAGATGAGCATTCCTGAATCCACTTTAGCTCTCACGTGGTTATGCCCACCATGACTTCACTAATGTCCCACAGTTTACGGGCCACTTCCTGGTCTGTGGCCTTGTCCAGCAGAACCTGATGCTTACAATCGGCAAAGCACTTTCCCTGCACACCGTCTACATCTGAGCTGCACGCCAGATAGACTGAGGTGTGAGCTCCTTCTTCAGGGCTCTTAAACAGACCCCAGGATAGCAGGTTAAACAGGGGCTTAGCTAACACTGGGATGTGAACATGCCTCCCCAGGTTGGTCCTCACTATGCCTGGAGTCAGAGCATTCACAGACACTCCGCTGCCCTCCAGGCGATGGGCCAGCTCACAGGTGAACAGCAGGTTGGCCAGTTTGCTGCGACTGTAGGCGAAGGCCTTGTCATAGTTCTGCTCACTGTTCAAGTCCTCAAAGTTAATGTGAGCGTGTTTGTAGAGTTTGGAGGAGACGACCACGATGCGGCTGGGAGCTGATTGTTTCAGGAGGTCCAGCAGCAGGTGGGTAAGCAGGAAAGGGCCAAGGTGGTTGACCCCAAACTGCATCTCAAAGCCGTCCTCTGTCTTGGTGTAAGGACACTGGTAGATACCAGCGTTGTTGATCAGCACATCTAACCGAGGTTCCTCCTGTTCAGCAGGACACAGCAAATTAAATTATCTACGACAGTCCTTGTGCTGTAAATATGAGCTGCAAAATACTTTCTATGACTTCAAACACTTTCTGATTTTTTATTGTTTCAAAAGGTTAAGAGTGCTTGAGTCTTTCAGAATACAAAACAACATTGTGTCTCAGTTCTTCATAATATGCAAACTATGTACTGTATGGCATACATCATGCTTAGAGAATGGCAGTTACCCTACAGTGTGAGCATGACTTAATGAAAGAAATTATAAAAAGACATGCCCACCCCAGTGTCCAATAGGGTGGGTGTTGGATCAAATATAAGCAATATGATCACCAGCATCTTCCTCAGACAGAGAGAAGTCTCGAATATGTGCTCCAACATTACACAGCAGCATTAACATCCTTCAAACGGGAGCTTTCGGTGTGCAGATGTATCTGTTCTTATTTTACACCAGACAGAAATTGCTGGGGTTCATTCATTCAGTGATGCACAATTCAGTAAATTAGCTATAAATTGGATAGTGAATTCACAAAATTCAGTAGGAAACAGGCTTTGCTTTTGACAATTGACGTAACCGTTATTCCTAAACTATGAAAACTCTTAAAACTATTAAAACCGACTCTATTGATTTGTCAACGAAGACACACCAATAACAACAGGACATGGGCTTACATTGTACTTTCGTAAACCGATGCGTGATGGTCTTCAATTCTAATAATACTAAAATATATAACATAATTCAACTGTTTCGTATTAGCTTTTCATCTAGTTAAATAAACATTATAACGTTAGCTAACTTAATGTTTACTAGACGACGAGACTATGGTAGGCGTATACAGTTGAAATGGTACTTAAATACGTGATATTTGTGGAATCTAATGTATGCCGAATCAAATTGTGTTATTTCGCCAAGCAGAAAATGTTGTGGTAAATTCTATAATTTTAAGATTAGCGAGGACGTTTATAAAAATGTACAATGTTTGAATGACGTCTGGCTTGACGTTCTTTTTATGCATGCACGCAGTCTCTGTCTGGAAAGAAAACTTCGCTTCTTATCAAAAAAGCGATCTAGCTACCTTTATTATGTCTTGACAGAAAGTATGTACAGATGTGAGCGAGGCGAGATCCATCTGTCTGACGACGAGCTGTGAACTGTTTGCTCCAGTCTCCTGTCGGATCTCCCGTGCTGCCTCCTCAGCCCTGCTCAGGTCCCGGCAGGCCATTATCACACGGCCCTGAAGTTTCACAATGCCCGCTGCTGTGGCTTTCCCTATCCCGCTGTTAGCACCGGTCACTATTACAGTCTTTCCGTTCATCATGTTGCATCACTATCCATGTAACTTTTCTGAGCGTTCAGAGTTCCAAGCATCTAAAGACTATCCTTATATTAGAACAACGTGAAGGATGTATAGAGAATAAGTTACAACACCACAGACATACTTCACTACCCACAATTCACAACGGGCGACAGTTGCCTTCGTGGTAGCTCGTAAAAGTGGTGATTCAAATTAATTGGCTGTAGTTTTATTTGCACTATCCTTTGTGCTGCCATTGTAATGAACACGTTATTGTTTAGGGCAGAGCCGACCCTGACCTCCTTGGGGTCCAGTCTTGATTCTAGATTGCTTTAATTGGAGGTAGTAAGAAATGTTGGTTGGTCACCAATAGTTAATATGAGTGTTCTTCAGGACTGTAGGTCTACGCTATGATGCACACTGTTTATTGTTTTTTATCTAAAGCTATGTCCCACTCGTAGTAACTAGGCAGGCTGTCCATTGTTTCAGTGCTTTCCACAGGCATATGGAGTAGCTAGCCAGTGGGAGAGAAGTAACCCCTTTCTCTAGCGCTGACACAGCTGTGTGAAGATAGGTCTGGCTATGGGAGACTAGTTCACTAGGTGTGAATAATGGTTATCTGTCTTTGTGTGTTCGGCCTGTAATTGACTGGCGACCTGACCAGGTGTAACCTGCCTTTTGACAGAGTCAGCTGGGACCCCCCCCACAACACTCTAAAGAGAAGTGGTTACAGATAATAGATGGATGTTCATTTCTTGACCTTGGGAATACTAGTGTGACACAATAATCTAAACAGTGTGATGTAAGCATACATTTTCTTTTACATGATAACAGCTAGTTGGAAACGGCTGACTCTGGGTCAATGACCTTTACCCAGTGGAGTCTGAACCAACTGTTATCATGTGACTGAAACTCCAAAGCAAGCTCACATGATATCACCAAAAATATTTCAATAACTGAGATAGGTCCATCCCGATTACATGTAACAGAAAGCTTCAGAAACAATAAGGAAGTTGATCTTGTGATGAGTTGTGGTCAACCTCAATCTCAATTTAATTTATAGCTGAATTTGAGTTAAATAAGTACAGTATGTATACAGTATTCTATAATAGCTCACTTCTAATCTGATGATGCATTTGTGTTATGCTACTAGTCTGTTAGTCTTTTTGTCTTCCAGTGAGGCTGAAAAAAAGTTAAACGAGTACCATGTACACAACTTTATAATTAAGCCCGTTTCGACAACTTCCAGAAGAAGGGATGTGTTGACACTAAACATGCAGTAAGCGGCTGTATATCAAACATTAGATATACCATTACAACATTGAATATGTAAAGGTAACTTCGATACATTTCAGAGTGTGTATTCTTGAAAAGCCTGAGATCAAATAGACTGTGTTACCACGGGAAAAAGAGGAAGTTTCTCTGATAAATGTGTAAGATTATTGGAGAAAAACTGGCTTTAATAATAATAATAATAATAATACATTTTATACTTTTAAAAGGTACTCAAAGACGCTTTACATGTACATATAATATTACAAATTACATTAAGAAAAACATAAAAAATAAATAGAAGTAATTACACATTAAAAGCAGATGTGAAGAGGTGGGTTTTGATTTGGGATTTGAACATGGTGAGATCGGTACAGTCACGGATGTATTTGGGGAGTGAGTTCCAGAGGGAGGGGGCAGCGATGGAGAAGGCTCTGTCACCCCAGGTCCGGAGCTTGGTCCTTTGTGGCTGGGACAGGAGGTTGGCGTCGGATGAACGGAGGGTGCGAGAGGGAGTGTGGTGATGGAGCAGGTCGGTGAGGTAGGAGGGGGCCTGGTTGTGGAGGGCTTTGTAGGTGAGGAGGAGGATCTAAAAATGGATGCGTTGGGGGACTGGGAAATCTTTAACCGATAGATTTCATAAAACTTAACAAACTGGGGTTTGTTTATGAAATGGGAAAACTACCAAGAATGTGTAGCAAAGGGAGTAAACCAGTTGAAAAGTCACAGGGCCCATTGTTGATCTCATGCTTTCAAAATATGGCTCTGATAGTTTAAAACATTTACAAGAATGGTGTGATGAATGTGGTTTCCCGGCAGGAGGGTCGTTAAGTATGGCAAAGATACGGAAACGAGGCATGACTTCCAATGTTATTTTATACTATGTTAATTCTGCTATTTTATACTATTTTAATTCTGCTGTTTTATACTATTTTAATTCTGCTGTTTTATACTATTCTTAATTCTACTTCACTCATTTACCTCAACACTGATTATTGTACTGTAAATGCTCTGTCTAATCTTGTACTAATTTTTATGTTTTTGCTATGAAGCACTTTGGGCTGCAATTCTTGTATGAAAGGTGCTATACAAATAAAGCTTATTATAATTAGTACATGGACACTGCAGTTATACTGTAGTTAGAGTATCAGTCTCCACACATTCAACATGCTACTGTAAAACCTCATCATCTCTTCGCTGGAGTCTCAGATTTCCTAAATAAATCGGTTAAAGCCTTTCGAGGCCCCGGTGGCCTGTAGCCAAAAGAAACAACACAGAGTCAAACTCTTCCACTTCCACCAATGCTGCTGCGGCTGGGACTGCTGTGGTTGGTTTCACAGTTGGGGCTCTACTAGCAGCAATAATTTGGTAATAACATCTGTACCATCTGGAAAACATCGGAGTTAAAGTGGAGCTTGTAACAGACAAGTAATCCTAGGTCCAGCCCGCTTCTCTGCTTCAGCTCTGCAGCTTCCCATCACACCAGTAGCTGCCTACAGAGAAAAATAAAAACTGCTATACCCTTATACAAACTATGACGAGAATATGAACACATTTATGGCTGCCCAGTGAAAAGCAAAGGAAACAGAATAAAACGTGTGCAAAACAGCTCCTTAAAGGAGCAGTCCAACTACCATCTACCAACAGTATCAAGTTTTCCTTGAATGAGATTATGTGAAATACTTACTTACTGAGACAAGTACTATTAAACTTGAATGGTTCTTTCACAATACCTTAGTAAACATATGTTGTGAGCATGTCTCAGTGTGAGCAAGTTGTCCTGATTCTATATCCATCAAAACTGATGGATATGGAATCATATCAGACAGTCTTGATGACATTGACATTTGCTAATATTTTTGAATTTTAAGATCACCAGCAGTGACAGAGTCCAACGTATAGTTTAATATTACTAAAGCAGTATTCACAAGATCTGATATATTCTTACCCTGCAAAGTGGTAATAGCAAACTATTTCCTATTTACACATCTAGCAGACACAGAGCAACATTAATATTCATTCAGACTAATGTTTGTGTTTACCTGATCAATGTACATCAAATAGTTACTCTCCTTTTAGCTTTGTTTTGGTCTCCACCAACTCATGAGAAACATATGCTTCGCCGGCGGCCTCCTGCCCGGGCTCCTGCCCGGCCTCCTACAAGGCCTTCTCCGTCTAGCTACCTCCTTAGTTCCCTGGCCTTGTTTGTCACTCTGTCACGCGTTCCACCCACTATAGATCGTGTGCATGTGACGTCACGCTTACGTCCCAACCCGTAAATCAGCCATGTTGGATGATATACACAACCAAGACGGCGCCCGTTCACGTGTGAGTTGCTGCAACGCTTCGTAATTTTCTTTGTATTTAAACGTCTAAGATTGAAAGAAACCGCCAATCGTGTGCGCAGTGTATAATTGTGGTAATAACGCTACTCGTGACCCAGAGAAACGGTTCTTTAGATTTCCTAAAATCATCAAAAACAACGATCCACAAAAGAGGGATGAATTGCTGTCTACTGAACGCTGTAAGCTGGTTTAGCAACATAACTCGTGAGGATTTAACAGAAGAAAAAGCACAATTCACCCATGTGTGTGTGGCGTCCACTTTATATCTGGTAAGAGCTCATGCTAAAGCTATGTTGTCAATGTTTACGTTAAACATTTGTGCTTATGATATACCCGAACACTGTAAGACCTTACTTCTCCATATTGCTGACTGGTAAATAAGGTACTTTCTTTACTTGTGATGGCAGCCATTTGCTCTTTTCTTCTGTGCATGTTTTTTTTTGGCTTATTCTTGAGACTACTTCACTTGCGAAAAGCAAAGCACCAATGTGAGAACATGCTTATCCAGCCATACAATCACAGTGTGCGAGGATAACATCGCCGCTCTTCTCACTCACAAACCACAGCTTGAGCGGTGTATCTCGAGCTCTTTGCGAGTGATTTACACGGGCATGGACGAGCACACTGTCATCTTGCACTGGTTTGGTAAGAAGACTACCAACCCAGCCAGAAACAAAGAAATTATAAGCATCTAAGCTCTTATATGCCTTCATTTGTGCGTTGGTTGCCTACGACGTTTGTAGCACAAGGTAGTTCACAATATCCAGATATTCAATCGGCGGTAATGAATCTAAATCCTCAATATAATCCGACGGCTTTAGCGTGTACGGGTCACGGCCACACATTTGGACTTTTTCTCTGAATCTTGCCTCTGCAGAGGACTCCAGAGAGTCACAATACTTTGAAGAAGTCGGAGTTGTATTGCTGTTGTTGTTCGCTTTAGATGCCATTGTTGATTTGTATATCATCCAACATGGCGTTGCACGCATATGTCACACAGTTTTGTCACGTGTTTGCACACTATCTATTAGTTTGTTTTCATTTGGTTTTACCTGGTCAGTAATTCTCTTATCATTTCAGATCCTGGTTCATCCTCACTGCCTGCAATCAACTTATTCCCCTCATCTGGTTTCCACAGCCCATCTCCTCACCTGCTTCTCATTCCCTCATCAGTTCTCTCAGAGGATATATATCAGGTCTCTCCCACTTGTTCCCTGCCAGATTGTCTTGTGTTTTCCTGCCAAGCTCTCCAGCGATCGTCTAGTTTACCTGTTTAGTTTTCCTGACCTGCCCGTTTTGACCCTGCTGCCTGTTTCTGGACTCCGATTATTCTGCCTGCCCCTTACTGGATTTGTTTGCCGGTATTTGACCTTACTGAGTAAACTGAACTATATTGTATTCTGCCTGTCTCTGTGTCGTGCTTTTGGGTTCAATTCTGTCGGTTCCAGTGAACCTCACACACTCGACACTTTCATCCATGTCCATCCCTCTAAAGGGGGGACAAGAACCTTCCAGGACTGTTCAGCCTCCTGTCTCTCTTCCCGGGGAGAACTTGATGCACACGCTCATGCTAATGCTAGCTTAGTCTCGTCTTCACAGGTAAAGACCCCACATGTTCCGTCTTGAAGTGCTTGAGTTTGTCGCTAAAGATATTGACCATTTTCATTCTGACAACTGTGATCATCAAATTGATGATTATTCTAGAGAATTGGATCACAATCTAATTGTCTTGCCACATGCAATGTTTTTTATCTGGTATTTTCTCCAGATAATTGACAAATCAAATTAATCTATTATTAAAATGGTTGCCTATTAATTTTTCTGTCGCATTCTGTGAAAAGATTTCGGCCCTCCTCTTTGGGTAACCTGATCATAACCCATAGACATATGCAACTGATGTTAGGTCACAATTCTAAATGGCCCTAAACCAAAAAGATTAGTCAGTGTCACACTTTGAAAAATCCTGGTGATAAACTAAGGTCTCTAAATAAACCTTGTGACTTGTGTCAGGGCATTCAGAGCCTCAGCACCAGTGTCCTGAGAGATTCAACTGCACACACTGATTAAGTGGTGTATTTGTGTTACATATTAAACTAAAACCATGTCTCATTTCACTGTGCTATCAGCTTTCTGTATATCACCACATTAGAAATCCTATCACACATGTTCTGTAAGATTTTCCCATTTTTCTATCCAAACATGGCAACAGCAGAGTCAAGGCATTCCCACGTCCAAGCCAGTGTTTTCTCACATGAGAAAAAAAAATAACAAAACAATTACAGAACTATCTATCATCCAGCTAATAAAAAACAGCTTTAACTGACATAATGTATGGTCTAGATGACAACCACAGTCCCAGTGTGTCACTTGCCCAGGCAAAGACTTGGTTTTGATAAATGGCGGCTGTGCTCGTTGTGGAGGTGAAGAAATAGGGATTGGTCTCCCTCAACTGTGGAGCTCAACACTTGGAGCAAAGCGCTCCCAGGACACACGTCCGTCTGCACGCAGCCCTGACCACTGTGACCCATCAAGCCCTCTGTGACTGCCTCAGGCGCCGCATACACATCGTATGAGGTTTAAAGGAGAGGCAGCTCTCACCTTCGCCCTCAGCCTTTCACAGCTACAAGTGTGTTCAGCTTTTAATCTCAACCAGCAATCCTCCATGGAGAAATGCAGGCTGTTGTAGCATAAATTGCTTGTAGTAGATTTAATCATTCATAAGTAATTAACACCAAAATATGTATTGACAACTAAAAATGATGTATCATAAACACATTAATTGGTACAAAAGATGAAGGAGGGTGATGGGACTAGACTATCAAATAGTTATATATTACACTTATATGTTATATATTGCTTAACAAAATGTAATACCTCGGAGCACCACCCATCAAAAGGAAAAATAAATAGCCATATTTAATCTAGTCTCATAATTTGAAGGCTGCTACTGTCATGACCCTGGCTTTCTGTTTTTCCTGTTTTATTCTGTAAAGTACACTCCCCTTGTGTCATGTGTAGTTTTACTTCCTGTCTTTGTGTTTTCCCACCTTTTGTGATTTGTATGCCCTGCCCTGATTTGGTCCTCCTGTGTCCAATCACCTGCTGCTCTTGTGTGTTTGTCTCCTCCAGCTGTGTCCTGTTCATGTGATTAGTGTATGCATATATATATACCTATCCTAGTTTAGTCTTTCTTTAATTTTTTTTTTTTTATATAATAACCTGCTCCCTCAGTTTTTGGGTTTCAGCTATGTTAAATAAATCTCAGCCTGTGTACTGCGTTTGGATCCTCCCCTTAACCTCACCTCGAGTTGTGGAGTTGTACAGGGACCCAATATTATATACACACACAAATCACAAGATCAAACTAAACTACCAAAGAAAAAAGTAAATAAATAAAATAAATAAATGAGTACAATGAATGCAAAAATACAACACGTAATGAATGAAAGTGAAACATGTGACTAGGTAGAATCAATGACTGATATCTTTGTTTGAGGTGTACTAATTTAATAGGTGTTTAATATATTGTGTGTGTGTGTGTGTGTGTGTGTGTGTGTGTGTGTGTGTGTGTGTGGTGTGTGTGTGTGGTGTGTGTGTGTGTCTGTGTATGTGTGTTGTTGTGTCTCTATACAAGACGTAATGATCTGTTCTTTGGCTCCCTTTGCTTTGTGTGCTTTTTGTTTAATTGTTAATAAATTAGTCTTTTTTTATTAATATATTTTTAGTTTCTCTTGATTCTTTTTCCCTGGGTTATTTTATTGTTACTCCACTCATCCCCTGGAGTACCGGCGAATCTAACATTAAGGCACCGTTCAAGACTTTAAGAAGCACCAGAGAATGCAAAGCATTTCAAATATTAATTATAATTTTAGGGAGATCTTAGTTTTGGTCTAAAGCTAATCAACACTTATTTAAGTCCTGGTTGGTAATAGCATCAAGCATCTGATATCAAACCATTGATCTTACATCAACTCATTGAGCTAGCATCAACTTATGAAAACACATGAAGATGCCACTTCTGATGGACAGATAAAGTTGTAAGTGCGGCAAGGGATACCCGATAGCTGCGGGCGGATACTCAGCTTGCCCCGGGGTTTAGAAGTTTCTGCTTCCGAGAGGACAAACAGGAAGCAAGAAGATTCAGCAGCAGAGAAGAGAACTGTGACGTGCTTCTGTCGAGGGGTCCGATGTCACTGACCACTTCTATTTGTCTTTCTGATTTGATTCTTTTGCCCTTTTCATAGGATAAGACTCAATATTGTTTGCTTCAAATATAAAAATATTTCATATTTGATCTCAGCTGCAAAACGGTAATACACTTAATGTAAACCACTATATAAAACTTGATCTGTTGAATTAAAAATGTTTAATTACACAACTAAATACTGACAACCTGTTTTCTTATTAGGCAGGTGGAGAGATGGAGAGGCTGATGGAGAGATGGAGAGAAGGAGAGACTGATTGAGAGATAGAGAGACTGATGGAGAGAAGGAGAGATGGACAGACTGATGAAGAGATGTAGAAACTGATGGAGAGAAGGAGAGACTGATGGGAGAAGAAGAGATGGAGAGACTGATGGAGAGATGGAGAGACTGATGGAGAGATGGAGAGACTGATGGAGAGAAGGAGAGACTGATGGAGAGAAGGAGAGACTGATGGAGAGAAGGAGAGACTGATTGAGAGATGGAGAGACTGATGGAGAGATGGAGAGACAGATGGAGAGAAGGAGAGATGGATAGACTGATGGAGAGAAGGAGAGACTGATGGAGAGATGGAGAGACTGATGGGGAGAAGAAGAGATAGAGATACTGATGGAGAGATGGAGAGACGGATGGAGAGAAGGAGAGACTGATGGAGAGATGGAGAGACTGATGGAGAGAATGACAGACTGATTGAGAGATGGAGAGACTGATGGAGAGAAGGAGAGATGGATAGACTGATGGAGAGAAGGAGAGAAGGAGACACTGATGGAGAGACTGATGGAGAGAAGGAGAGACTGATGGAGAGTGGGGAGACTGATGGAGAGAAGTAGAGACTGATGGAGAGACTGATGGAGATAAGGAGAGACTGTAGGAGAGATGGAGATATGACCTTCTAATGCGCTGCTTGTTCGCCGTTTCTCCTCCTGCTAGTTCTAGTTTAAATCTGTTGTTGTTGTTGTTGTTGTTAGATGTTACCTTTAAACATCTAACTTATATCTTCTGCTGACTGCATTTCTACTTGAATTCTACTGAATTACAAACCGTGTTTGGATAACATCTGCTACCTGTTACCTGTTGCTGGCGCTTTCCACTGCTATCGACAGCTCCCGTACAACTAATGCTAGCTGACTAGCTAGCAGTCTGTCAGCTTCCAATGAGCCAGTCAGCTTCTACGGTCAGCTTCCTGTTACCAGTGGGCCACAATACGTCCACCACTGCTTCACCATCGCTACTGTGAGGTATCCCCTGGACAGCCCTTCAGCTGCGATTAGCCCTTGTTGGCTAGGACCGCTGCCTCCATACCTAGCCGTCAACTAGTTTGTCTGCTAAACTGCTGCTTGGACACGGACTTCTTTTCCCTGCTTCATCTCCTCCTGCCATGCTACGGATAACCATGTTGCCTTGCCTAACAGTTCTCCATCTCTGTCCATGGCTAACGGCTAGCGCCAGACTAAAACCTGTGGCTACCGGCATGATGTCCAAGTATTCCATCCCGCAACTGCTGAGTCTCAACAACTACACAACTCCAACGTGCATCTCAGCCATCAAACAACTTGGACTCCTACGCAGACCTCGTTACACTCACAGAGGCTCCCGTAGAAAGTTTGTTTACCACCAGCCTGGCCTGCCTGTGTTGAGCATTCCTTCCATCTGGACCACTGTCGCACGTCTGCCGCGTCATCAGAGGACTGACGCTCTCGGTGTTAATAGCACGGGAAACACTGTGAGATCGCTACACATTGAGCAGAGCGGAACACGTGGAGTGGATTTCAGTCTACTCCGGACCCTACAGAAATCCACCATTTCATCCAGAGTCAAAATAGAACTTTTTAATGCACAATCCCTAACCCACAAATCATCTTTCATACAAGACCACATCATGGACAAGGGAATAGACTTTATGTGCCTTACGGAAACGTGGCAACAGCCAGAGGATTACTCTGCCCTAAATGAAGTCTGTCCCCCTGGCTACAGCTACCTAGAAAAGGCTCGCAGCACTGGTCGTTGTGGTGGCTTAGCAATAATACACAGAAAAGAACTGAAACTGTCCCCCTTGCCTCTGCCTGTACTATCCTCATTTGAATGCCTTGGATTTAAATGTAAACCACCCTTCACCCTGACATACTTCTCATCTACTGACCACCGAAACCCAACTCAGCTTTCATCCCAGAGATGCATGACCTTCTAACTACACTCTGCACTACTACTACTACTACTACTACTCCATAACCTGCATCACCTTCTCCGGTCAGAACATTCCACTCTCATCAACAGTCACCAATCTGGGTGTTAATATGGATCCTCACCTGACCTTTGAGGCCCACATCCACAAACATGCAAGAACTCCTTATACCACCTCAAAAATATTACCAAACTCCGCCCCACACTCTCTCTGTCAGATGCTGAAAAGCTTGTCCATGCATTTGTCTCCTCCAGACTTGACTACTGCAACGCACTTCTCATCGAGATTCCTAGCAAAAACATCCAGAAGCTGCAATACATCCAGAACAGCGTTGCTAGGATCCTGATGAGAGTGCGAAAGTACGAACACATCACACCCATCCTCAAATCACTGCACTGGCTCCCGGTCTCACTCAGGATTGATTATAAAATCGCTCTTTACACCCATCAGTGCATTCACAGAAATGCTCCATCCTACCTCAGAGAACTGCTCACCCCACAAACCTCCACAAGAAACCTCCGTTCTGTAAAGGCTAACCTCCTCCTTCCCCCCAGGACCAAGCTCAAAACCATGGGAGATCGCGCCTTCTGCTCTGCCGCTCCCAGACTGTGGAACTGCTCTCCCTGAACAACTGAGGACGCCACAGACTATGGATGCTTTTAAAACAGGCCTAAAAACACATCTTTTTAATAAAGCATTTTGCTAGACTTTAACCATTTTAAAGTGTTGTCTTGTCTGTCTATCAAATGTTTTTATTTTGTTTTTTAAATATATATTTTGCTCATCGTTTTTACCCTGTAGCACTTTGAGTTTTGTTTACGCAAATTAAAAGTGCACTTATAAATAAAATGTATTATTATTATATTGATGGAGAGAAGGAGAGAGGGATAGACTAATGGAGAGAAGGAGAGATGGAGAGACTCATGGAGAGATGGAGAGACTGATGGAGAGAAGGAGAGACTGATGGATAGATGAGAGACTGATGGAGAGAAGGATAGACTGATGGAGGGATTGAGAAACTGATGGAGAGAAGAAGAGACTGATGGAGAGAAGGAGAGATGAGAGACAGATGGAGAGATGGACAGACTGATGAAGAGGCTGATGGAGAGAGAGATGGAGAGACTGATGGGGAGAAGGAGAGATGGAGAGACTGATGGGGAGAAGGAGAGATGGAGAGACTAAGAAACTGATGGAGAGATGGAGAGACTGATGGAGAGAAGGAGAGACTCCTGGAGCAATTGAGAAACTGATGGAGAGAAGAAAAGATGGAGAGACTGATGAAGAGATGGATAGACTGATGTAGAGAAGGAGAGACTGATGGAGAGACTGATGGGGAGAAGGAGAGATGGAGAGACTGATGTAGAGATGGAGATACTGATGGAGAGACTGATGGAGAGACTGATGGATAGACTGATGGAGACACTGATGGAGAGAAGGAGAGATGGAGAGACTGATGGAGAGAAGGAGAGACTGATGGAGAGATGAGAGACTGATGGATAGAAGGAGAGATGGATAGACTGATGGATAGACTGATTGAGAGATGGAGAGATGGAGAGATTGAGAGAGTGATGGAGAGAAGGAGAGATGGAGAGACTGATGGAGAGATGGAGAGATTGATGGATAGAAGGAGAGATGGAGAGACTGATGGATATACTGATGGAGAGATGGAGAGAAGGAGAAATGGAAAGAGTGATGGAGAGAAGGAGAGATGGAGAGACTGATGGAGAGATGGAGAGATTGATGGAGAGAAGGAGAGATGGAGAGACTGATGGAGAGAAGGAGAGACTGATGGAGAAATGGAGAGCCTGATAGAGAGATGGAGAGATGGAGAAATGGAGAGACTGATGGAGAGAAGGAGAGACTGATGGAGAAATGGAGAGCCTGATAGAGAGATGGAGAGACTGATGGAGAGACTGATGGAGAGATGGAGAGATGGAGAGACTGAAGGAGAGACTGATGGAGAGAAGGAGAGATGGAGAGACTGATGGAGAGATGAAGAGACTGATGGAGAGGAGAGACCGATGGAGAGATGGAGAGACTGATGGGGAGTAGAAAAGATGGAGAGACTGATGGAGAGATGGAGAGGAGAGATGGAGAGATGGAGAGAGTGATGGGAATATGGACAGACTGATGGAGAGATGGAGAGACTGATGGAGAGAAGGAGAGACTGATGGAGAGATGGAGAGACTGATTGAGAGAAGGAGAGATGGAGAGACTGATGGAGAGATGGAAAGACTGTTGGAGAGAAGGAGAGATGGAGAGACTGATGGAGAGATGGACAGACTGATGAAGAGAAGGAGAAATGGAGAGATGGAGAGACTGATGGAGAGATGGAGAGATGGAGAGACTGATGGAGAGATGGAGAGACAGTTGGAGAGAAGGAGAGATGGAGAGATGGACAGACTGATGAAGAGAAGGAGAAATGGAGAGATGGAGAGACTGATGGAGAGATGGATAGACTGATGGTGAGAATGAGAGATGGAGAGAGTGATGGAGAGATGGAGAGACTGATGGAGAGATGGACAGACTGATAGAGAGACTGATGGAGAGACTGATGGAGAGGAGGAGAGAAGGAGAGACTGATGGAGAGATGTTTTGTGCTGGCCATGGTATGGGGCTCAGAGATTATAATTAGTGTATTTGTTACATAATAAAAGAACTCTCCAATCTATGACCTTCCTTAAGGTACCAAACGTTCCAAACACACACACACACACGCACACACAAACACGCACACACACACACACACGCACACGCACACACACACACACACACACACACACACACACACACACACACACACACACACACACACACACACCCTGTTTGCGTTCACATCAGACAACAGTGAGGTATGCTGTTCTTTAATGTCAGGCAAACCTCTTGATGTGAAGCACTTTACCCAAACTCTGAGAAAGCACAAACTCCTCCAACAAGCATTTAGCTGATTAGTTTCCTGTGCAGTCATTCTGAAATTGGTCTCAGCCTCAGCCCGAGTAGAATTCACAAATAGTTTGGATTTTTGGCCTTCAGAGCTTCTCTTGGGAGCCACACTGACAGGCCTGACCTTGACTGACCCTGCCTGTGATTACCATCCAGTAGGAGGAGGCTCTGGGGACCTGAGAGCACACTGGATGTGGTGGATTTACACAGAAAAAAAAACATGAGACTCACTTTAGGTTGAGAGGTTTAGATGAACTGGGTGAGCTGTTAACTTGTTTGCAACCTGTATGATTGTCAGTCTACTGCTGTTAAGGTCCTTTTTAGACACAAGAAACAATCCTATTTGAGCATTGTGTATGAAAGGGCCTTTGCCTTATGTTTGACCAAGTTGCCAGTATTGTACTGAGGACCAGAGATACAAAAATAAACCTCAAGTTGTAAAATACAAGATAAACCTTGAAGTTTTTAACAATGTGTTCTAGGAATAGAACGCTGAAGTCAGCTTTGTGGATCTGAGGAAGTCTGCAGGGTTTACATTTCTCTGTCAATTTCTCTTTTTTTGTATAATTGATTTTGTATTTTTGCCTTTTTTTCCGACAGTTTACTTTGGGAAGTGACAGAAAGGAAACGATGGAGAAGAGAGGGGTATGACATTCTACAAAGGTCATCGGTTGGAACCTAACCAGGGACATTGTGGGTATGTGCGCTAACCAATCAGCTATCGGGCTGCGCCCCTTTTTTCATTCTTCACATAACCACTTCTGTCAGTTTTCTTGTGAAGAACACCACGAATGCCATTCAGGACAGAGTGTCTGAAAGTGTGCGCTGTTATCCCCATGTGGACAATTCATTGTGCGTCACCCCTCCCTGTGATGGCATATTTTTGCTTTGCCTCTGAGCATGGTCATCGGGTATAAACATTTTAAAGGTGTTTGGATGACATTTTGTACAAATGAGTTTGTTTGAAGCATGCTGAAGTCTCAAAGTTGAAACAAGAGCCACTTCCTGCTTCAACTTTGACCTGCTGAAGTGTGATGGATGTTTACAACATACTGCTTGGGTAATGATTACTGTTTGGCTTTGTTTTCTCTTGGCCATCATAGAACGATGTTATGATGGCCAGATGTACAAAAACGGGTTCTGATAAAAAGGAATTATCCTCATGTATGTCTCAATCTACTTTGCACTAAACTTTAATTGATAAGAAATATCCATATCCAGAATTGAAGTTGAGCCTTTACTTTTCTCTATAGAGCAGCAGCCCTGTGTTTAGCTGAGATTAAAGAAAGAGTGATACATCATAACGCACTTTGCAAAGCATAATTAGAGAGATGTAATTTGCCAGCTGCACTAATCCATCATATGGGTATGTACTGTCAGCCTGGGCTACATCAGGGACGGCAGCGTTTGCCGAAATGCTCCTACTACCTGCTCCAGAGTCATTTTCAGGATATGTAAACAACTTAACAGTGGGCATGTTCCTGTACTGTGTGGGATGACTGATTATGCCTGACTGACTTTTATGCAATGCACGGGGCCACGGTCTGCTTGAACCCCCCTTCCCTTCCAGTGGACCCTGCAATCTCCCACCCTCCCTCCCTCTCTTTCAGTGCGACCCGCTTAAAAGTGTGGTAGCCATTTTCTGCATGAACACTCTGACCCTCGTGCTCAGTTCTGATGTTATAGGCCGAGGAGAGAAATTCAAAAGGAAGGAACAAGCATTTTGTGGTGGGAGTGCAGTCGCTGATGTAGTTCATGGAGGTCTACTCAGTCACTTAGCGAGAAGATTTCATTATGATTAACAGGTCTGTGATTAGATGAAACAGTGAAGGGTGAAATATTGGGATGCTGGCTGGCTCCCCTGAACCTTTTGTCGACTCCCTCGGTGCTGCTCTGCCCGGGTCTGTTTATAGCCCTTTAAAGCTTGGTTGTTTTGGCACAGCCAGTGGCTTACAAGCAATGAATTCTTTTTCCTAAATGTTCTCCCTGGAGCTCGCTCACTCCGTTTTATACTGTCCTATAATCAGTGCACTGTGTTGCTGTCAACATTTCCCCACCTAGAGTAAGAGAAATTGTAACCATCAGGTTGCTGTCACACTTCTACCTTCATACAAGACTGAAGACAAATACATGTCACTTAGAGCCAAGCAAGACAAGAGTTATTTTTTAAAGCTGTTTGTGAGATCTACAGAACACCATAGACCAGGAGTCGGGAACCTATGGTTCGCGAGCCATATATGGCAGACAAATTTGAGCTCTGTTTTGCGAAGGGCGGGGCTTCGTTCCCGACACAAACACACGTGCACACACATCGACGTGACATCACCCATAGGGTTCTGAAAATAATCATCAAAATAATGATTCTTCCGGAAGCCCTGAGGGACAAGGTGAAAAAGTTTTTCTTGTATGTACAAGATTAGTATATTGACGTATAAGTGTTTATTTTGTTGTTGCCTGAACTAAATGAATGAAAGTCCTGCCTTTATTTTGCAAAAACAATTAGAACATTTCATTACCCGCTATCAGTCGACGCTCGTAATGTTTCACATCCTTAGTGGTAAACAATAATTTTTGTCTTTTTTGTAATGCTAATGAAGTGTTTGGGCCACGAGCAGAGACCAGTAGTCAGTAGTCAGTACTGGGACTGAAATTCACCCTGAGAGGCTTTTGCGAGTGCCCTAAGGGTGCGATCTGAACACTTTTTGGCAGTAATTAATACAGTTTTTGTGATATAAAGAGAAACTAATTATGCTGAAGACCTTTAATACACTGCCTCCTCAGTTTGTATAAACACGTCAGCACTGCACTGAATAAAATAAAAAGACCCGCCAGGAAAGAACACTAAGTCAAAGTTTAGGTTGCTAACTTCTTGTATGAAAACGTGTACAGTCAGTTAATAGAGTGTTAACTTGTTAGACATACTCACACATACAGGCACACTCTGATACACAATGTTTTTCAATTTATAATCCAAAACTACAATGAAGTGATGATGAAAATCACTGAGCCAATGACATTTTGCCAAAGGCGAGGGTCGGTCCAAATTGGGAAGGGCCACTCGTACCCCCCCCCAAAGTATTGAAAGTATTAGATTGACCCAATGATGTGTTTATGTGTAGTATCCCGGTTATGAACAAATTAATTAACTTTATTTAAATAGCACATTTCATTCACAGAATGCAGAACAAAGTGCTTTACAATTCAACAACACAAACACCAAAAACACTGAAATCAGCTGTTTATCATTTATTTCCCACTTGTATTACTTACATTTTTTACGTAATTGTGTTGAATACCACATTATTAAAGCTTTCATGGACATAATAAGTATAATGTATATGTGTGTATAATCAGCAACTAGAGACGTGTCTCCTTCAGCCGTATCGCTATTTATTGCATCAAAACAACAATCTGTATCGGTGTTTTACAAAAAAAGCTTCAGCATATTATTGTCATGAGCTGAACATTATGATATGATCAAGATAATAATCATTAAAAGTATGCTATGTGGTGGAAGCACATTTCCTCACGTCAAATATGATTAAAAAAAAACTGATTATTTCAGCTGCAGTAAACTGTGTCAGCATCTGGTGGATAGATAAACCATTGCAACTGATTTCTACATATTGCACCATAGGGGCGTTACAAGACGGCCACACGTTCACTACATCATCGCAAGGGATTTCCTTTCAGCCAAGGACCAGGCGAAGAGCCAGCAGGGATTCCTCATGGATCAGCCAAGGTACCATCAAGGAGGCTTAAAGAAACAGGCGATAAAACAGAGCATTTCAGTAAATACAGGTATATTCAGGACAGTACGTGAAAAAAGGGTTTCTTTAACTTTTAAAGCATGTACATGTGTAGTAGAAACCCAAAATACAAGACCCTTAATAATACATTTGAGGATCAACGTCCGCTGGCGCAAACTAAAACAAAAGTCGAGAAAACTTGAAAGGAAATGGCATACGTGTGTGGGCGTACCTGCAGCGTTTGAGCCACTATAATGTTTTGGCAAACAGACGCTAACAAGAGACGTGAGTTAGCTGTTAGCCCTCAAAAATGTCAGCTCACGTTAAAGATTGACACCAAATGTAAAGTTTTTTTTAACAAAACATGACCTCAACACCCCCCTGTGTAACTGGCTGCTGGATTTCCTCACCAACAAACCCCAGCATGTGCAGGTTGGAAACAGCACCTCTAGCACCATTTCTCTGATCGCCGGCTCCCCACAGGGCTGCGTTCTGAGTCCACTGCTGTTCACCCTGATGACCCACGACTGTTGTGCCAGGTTCAGTACGAACCACATCCTGAAGTACGCGGACGACACAACTGTGGTGGGACTCATCAGGGACAACAACGAACTGGCCTACATGGAGGAGGTGAAACATCTGACAGACTGGTGTCACACCAACAACCTGATCCTGAATGTTGACAAAACAAAAGAGATCATTGTTGACTTCAGGAAAAAACAGCACTGTCACACATCACTCCTCCTCAACGGCTCAGCAGTGAAGACTACAGACAACACAAAGTTCTTGGGGGTGCAACTCACAAACAGTCTCACCTGGTCCCTTCACACCTCCTCACTGAGAAAGGCACAGTAGCGCCTGCACTTTCTGCGCAGGTTGAAAAGAGCACAGCTCCCCCCTCCCATCCTCACCACGTTCTACAGAGGCGCTATAGAGAGCATACTGACCAGTTGCATCTCTACCTGGTCTGGAAACTGCAACACCTCAGACTGGAAGTCTCTGCAGAGAGTGGTGAGGACAGCGGAGAGGATCATCGGGACGTCTCTTCCTTCCATTCCTTGCTAATAAACGCTGCCTCACCAGAGCCTAGAACATTATAAAAGACCCCACTCACCCCACCACGGCCTGTTCTCCCTGCTGCCCTCTGGCAAGAGGTTCCGCAGCATAAAGAGCAGAACTACCAGATTCTGCAACAGTTTCTTTCCCAAAACCATCAGACTGTTTAACCAGAAATAACTTCTTCTCCTGAGCAATGTGATGTGAAATCCACTCCAAGACTCTTAAATGTATATATTTTATACAGTGTATATATATGTTATTTATATATAGTACATTTATATTTTAAGTACACATTTTATTTTATATTTCTGCATCAGCACCACGACACTTTTAAATAGTTATGACCACTTACTCACTAGTCACTTTTACAGTAAGCCAGGAGAAATGAAATTTCATTTGAATTGTACATTGTATAGCTCGAAATGACAATAAAGTTTTTTGATTTGATTTGATTTGATTTGACTTCTAAGTATTTATTTACTGAAGTCAAAGGTAAAGCCGTGTGCTTAGTTTGTGGAGTACAGGTCGCCGTGTTTAAGTATTATAATTTGAATCGCCGTTACGAGACAAAACACGCAGAGAAATACAAGAACTTGACTGATGCAGAGCGGGCGCGGACATCCGGAGCTTTGCTAGCTAAGCTGCAAACTCAACAAGGACTTTTTACCAAGCTTCACACATCCAGGGATGGAGCAGTCAAAACCAGCTTTGTGGTATCCCACAAAATAGCCCACAAAATTGCTAAAAACAGTAAGCCATTCTCTGATGGGGAGTTTATCAAAGAGTGTTTGGTGGACTTAGCCGTATTAGTATGCCCTGAGGAAAAAGAAGCATTTGAGAATGTGCCGCTCTCCAGGCGAACGAAAAGGATCAAAGACATCGCGGAAAATCTGGAGCTTTAGCTGCAAAACAAAGCAGACAATTCTGACTTTTTCCCCTTAGCTCTGGACGAGAGCTGTGATGTCCGCGATACAGCCTAGCTACATTACGGAGGAGCTGGCAACAGTGTGGTCAATAAAAGGGACAACAACGGTGACTTGCAGTGTGGATAATGCACCCAGTTATGATCAGCTCAAACTCATTGACCTGCAGTGATACCATACTGGCAGAGCACTTTATGTCAGTATCACTGCTGGATTTGTATTCTCTTCTCAAACAGGAGAACTTTCCACACACGAGGAGGCATGCTCAGAAGATGTTGGAGCTCTTTGGATCTACCTACATACGTACGTAAACAAACATTCTCCGTGATGAAGTTTAACAAATCCAGATACAGATCCTCTCACTGAAGATCACCTGTCAGCTGCCCTTCGCACATCCACCTCAGACATTCAACCTCACTGTGTTTAAGCCCGACTGGATTTCAAGAGAAAAAAACAGAAAAACAGCAAATAATGTTATTTGACTACAATTACAATACCAATAGCACTTATTACTTTTTTGTATAAAGTTAATTTAATGGTGGTCTTTGAAATACTGCGAAAAACACACTCGTTTTTTGTGAATGTTGATTAAATAGTGATATAATGTTGGCATTTTACTTTTTACTGTGCCTGCACCATATTTTCATAGCCTGTAACATCTACTCTAGCAGCTAATCAAAACCATACAGTTTACCGCTTTTTATAAAGAGATAAAATGGATATTGAGCAGAATTGAGTTCAGCCTGTTGGCCCGGCCCTCCACCACAGTCCCAGTTTCTCATGAGGCCTCTTGGGGAAATGAATTGCTCCCCCTGCTTTAGAATAAGGAGAGGTTCTCCAGGCAAATGAGAAATCTCCCAATGAGGGGTCAAATATTTTACTAATGTGTTGTTTATATCATGTCTTGTGACCTCAGTAGCTTTAGAAATGCTCCCCTCTAAAATTGGAGCCCAGATTCTTTTTTTTTTAAAGAATCTCGTAAAATTCAGAGTACAACAAAATCAAAACAGAGTTCAGTGGAACTGATCTATTTCTCTCTAAAGAGTCATTTCATGGATAATTTCACTGCAATACTTACAAAAACACGGTACAGCAACAGCATAGGGATCAAAGGTCTGATTCTCATTGGAGACATCTATACTAAAAATATTTTTGCTTATCATAGGAAGATTTGAGAGATCTGTAGTCATCAGCCACCTAGGAACTCAGAGGTAATACATACAGTACTGCTTTGTGTTGCTCCCTTGGCCGAAGAACAAGGCTTTTCAGCCTGAAAAGTGTTGCAACTCAGCCCCCTCCCTCACTGCACTGTCCTCCATGGCTGAGCAGCTGAAAATACCAGGACGTCTCAGGGAATTGGGAGTTTGAAATTCTAGCGGGGAGTTTCTGCGCCTGGCCAAGAAATCAATGAGTCATCGCTATTGATTAACAACCCTATCAACCATGGCAGATATATGATACTCATTTAGTGCTGTGGTCCAATAAAAACTTTACTAAATGTATTTTTCAAAGAATTAGTAGCAATTCAATAGTATCATAACAACAAACCTGACAACTAGCTGTGGGAAAATACTACAGCCAACAACTAGCTATAATGATGTGACTATTTCAGTTCACACAGCAGAATATGCACATTAGGGTTAGGGTGCGCGGTTTAAATAACACCTCCACATATTGTGATCTGCAGCTTTAAATTTGTAATCATGACATCACGCTACACCTGTCATTTTACTGTGGCCCTTCATTCCATGCTCAACATCTAAGGTATTTGCAGCTTGACTTAATTTGATATACAGTATATACCAGTGAAGCAGGCTGGTTCACTTTACATTCCCTCCACTATCACATTGGTTTCAAATGAGCATGACATATAGAAGCTGAGTGGGGGTTTCTGGCACAACTTCACCTACTTCCAAGGTGCATGGAGAAGGGAAAATGAAAAAGGAAAGAAGTCAAAAACTCTAGCAATACGTATTATGAAGAACGACACTTGTAGAACAACTTGTAAGGCCAACGCGTATCGGCTTGTGGCCTTCATCCGAAATGAGTTGGTCTTACGATAAAGTTGTTCTATATACTGCACTCGGATACCACACTCAAAAAGAACACCAGGGTACAGAGGTGAACAGCCATCTGCCTTGACCTGTTGGGTGGTAAAAGAGATTGAAACAACAATAATAAACAATACAAATAGGACTTTAGGCAGAACCACAGCAACGACCGGAGCCACAATCCAGGCGCAACCAGGTACGTTAGTAACATGTATTTATGGGACATGAATGCATTCAGATAGAGAGGAGCTCTGTGTAAATCCCATGGCAGTCGAAGCATATAGCAACATAACTAGGGGTTTTTCCCAGAATAACCTTAATAGTTTGTCAAAGAAAGTATAAAAAAAAAAAAAAGAGAGAGTTGCTCAGAGCTCCACCCTGACTTAAAATATTTATAGTTATTAATAAGATGAAAAGTATAGTTAATAAACCCCAATCACAAAGCAAAGAAAGATAATACACCAACAAACACAATAAACATGTCTCTTAAGTTGCACATACACAGTGAAAGTGTTGGGTAAATAGTTAATATGTTCTTGTTCATAAAGCAATGAGCAAGTAAAACATGAGTACAGAAATTAATAAACTACATTCATTTTCTGGTTGACGCTCAGAGCAGAACACCCATTACATTACATGCAAGATTGAACTTTGGCACAAATGTTCTTAATTTTGTTGGCAGCCTATGAGGAAACAGTATTCTGTGCTGCAACAACCCTAGCAAAACAGGAAAAAGAAGCACACAACTGCCCAGACAAGAAAAGAAAATTTGCAGCCTAGGAAAAAAAAAATCACATAATTGCTGAAAAAAAATGGTGACTTCTTGAATTGATGGCAGACCACAGGACATTGGCTGACTTCACTGCTGTTTGTTTTAAATTTCAGGCTGAAGTGTATAAATGGTATGGAAAGAAGATTATATCAACCACGCTGGTCAGAAAGTCAACCAGAATTCAATCAGAATGAAAACATGGATCCATTCTCTTTAATATTTAATGTAACCATTACAATAATACAAGTACACCAAATAGGTGCTTGTATAACCTTTGGCCTAACTGACTGTCCAATCACATCAAATCCTTGGTTCCATATTAAGACTGTAAAACAAGACATTTCATTATTCCAACTCGATAACTTGTCAGGTCAGATTACTATGAAGTTTGAATTTGTGTCAATGATTAATAATGTTGGTGACCTTCTGAATTTCATGTAGATAGGAACAACTAAGAGACACAACATTTTCTGTGGATATTCCTGATCTCCACAGGAGGAATCCCCGCAATTTTGGTGAATCCCGGACCTTTCATCTAGTGTCACGAAAGGAACAAAATGTTCACTTGTACCTGTGGGTCGCAGAGGAGCACACCTCACAAATCTCACTGTGCTTCGTGTTTTTTCTTCCCCATTTGTTAAAAAAAATATAGATTTTGAGAAAAGAGACAATTTTGCAAGGAGCTGTGACACCAAATTAGGTGAAGGGCATGAAGTGGGGGGGGCTAATGGCCCCTTCCGAACTTCCTACCCTGCTACTTCCGGTGCCCTTGCTTCGCCACAGCACGTGTGCTATCCATATGTTATGGTAGAAAATTGAGTATCAATAAATAACTTAAATAACCTCTCTGGGAACCATCACCTTATCGTGGTGGAGAGGTTTGTGTGTCCCTATGAACCTGAGAGCTGTGTTGTCTGGAGCCTAGTGCTCCTGGTAGGGTCTCCCAAGGCAAATTGGTCTCAGGCGAGGGGCCAGACTAAGAATGGTTCAAAAACGACTTCATGAAAGAAAGGGAAAGGAAAGGAGAGACCCTGCCCGGAGGAAGCCCGGGGCCCCCGTCTGGAGCCAGGCCCAGAGGGAGGGCCCGACAGCGAGCGCCTGGTGGCCGGGTTTGCCACGGAGCCCGGTCGGGCACAGCCCGAAGAAGCTACGTGGTGCCTCCCATCCATCCATCCTGTGGGCCCACCACTCATGGGAAAAACCGCTGGGGTCGGGTGCGCTGTCACACGGGTGGCAGTGATGGTCAGGGACCTCGACGGACCAGACCCGGGCAGCAGAGGCTGGCTCTGGGGACGTGGAACGTCACCTCTCTGTGGGGGAAGGAGCCGGAACTAGTGCGGGAGGTGGATCGCTACCAGTTGGATCTGGTGGGGCTTACCTCCACACACAGTCTTGGCTCTGGAACCGTACTCCTGGATAGGGGTTGGACTCTATTCTTCTCCGGAGTTGCCCAAGGTGTGAGGCCTCGGGCCGGGGTGGGGATACTCACTAGCCCCCGGCTGAGTGCCGCCACGTTGGAGTTTATCCCGGTGGACGAGAGGGTCGCCTCCCTACGCCTTCGGGTTATGGGGGGGAAAACTCTGACTGTTGTTTGTACCTATGCCCCAAACCGCAGTTCTGAGTATTCGGCCTTCTTGGAGACCCTGAATGGAGCCCTGCAGGGGGCTCCAGCAGGGGACTCCGTAGTCTTGCTGGGAGACTTCAACGCACACGTGGGAAACGATGGAGACACCTGGAGAGGCATGATTGGGAGGAAGGGCCTCCCTGATCTAAACCCGAACGGTCGTTTGTTGTTGGACTTCTGTGCTAGTCATGGAATGGCCATAACAAACACCATGTTCGAACATAAGGATGCTCATAAGTGCACGTGGTACCAGAGCACCCTAGGCCAAAGGTCAATGATCGATTTCGTAATCGTATCATCTGATCTGAGGCCGCATGTTTTGGACACTCGGGTGAAGAGAGGGGCGGAGCTGTCGACTGATCACCATCTGGTGGTGAGTTGGATCAAGGGGTGGGGGAAGACTCTGGACAGACCTGGTAAACCCAAACGGGTAGTGCGGGTGAACTGGGAACGTCTGGAGGAAGCCCCTGTCCTGGGGATCTTTAACTCACACCTCCGGCGGAGCTTTTCAGCCATCCCTGTGGAGGTTGGGGGCATTGAACCTGAGTGGGCGATGTTCAAAACCTCTATTGCTGAAGCTGCGGTGATGAGCTGTGGTCTCAAGGTCTTAGGTGCCTCAAGGGGCGGTAACCCTCGAACACCGTGGTGGACCCCGGTGGTCAGGGAAGCCGTCCGACTGAAGAAGGAGTCCTTCTGGGTTATGTTATCCGGGAGGACTCCGGAAACAGTTGCAGGGTATCGAAGGACTAGAAGGGCGGCAGCTTCTGCCGTGTCAGAGGCAAAGCAGCGGGTGTGGGAGAAGTTCGGAGAAGCTATGGAGAAGGACTTTCGGTCGGCACCAAGGTGCTTCTGGAAAACCATCCGGCACCTCAGGAGGGGGAAGCGAGGAACCATCCAAGCTGTGTACAGCAAGGGTGGGACCCTGCTGACTTCAACTGAGAAGGTTATCGGCCGCTGGAAGGAGCACTTTGAGGAACTCCTGAATCCGACTAACACGCCCTCTATGGTTGAGGCCGAGCTGGAAGCTGATGGGGGATCATCGTCAATTTCCCTGATGGAAGTCACTGAGGTAGTCAAACAACTCCACAGTGGCAAAGCCGCAGGGGTTGATGAGATCCGTCCAGAAATGCTGAAGGCTTTGGGTGTTGAGGGGCTGTCTTGGTTGACACGCCTCGTCAACATTGCGTGGAAGTCTGGGACAGTGCCTAGGGGTTGGCAGACCGGGGTGGTGGTTCCCCTATTTAAAAAGGGGGACCAGAGAGTGTGTGCCAATTACAGGGGTATCACACTTCTCAGCCTCCCTGGTAAAGTCTACTCCAAGGTACTGGAAAGGAGGGTTCGGCCGGTAGTCGAACCTCTGATTGAAGAGGAACAATGCGGATTCCGTCCTGGTCGTGGAACAACAGACCAACTCTTTACTCTTGCAAGGATCCTGGAGGGGGCCTGGGAGTACGCCCATCCGGTCTACATGTGTTTTGTGGATCTGGAGAAGGCGTATGACCGGGTCCCCCGGGTGATACTGTGGGAGGTGCTGCGGGAGTATGGGGTGAGGGGGTCACTTTTGAGGGCCATCCAATCCCTGTACGCCCAAAGCGAGAGTTGTGTCCGGATACTCGGCAGTAAATCGGACTCGTTTCCCGTGAATGTTGGCCTCCGCCAGGGCTGCGCTTTATCACCAATCCTGTTCGTGATTTTCATGGATAGGATATCGAGGCGTAGTCGTGGAGGAGAGGGGTTGCAGTTCGGTGACCTGAGGATCTCATCGCTGCTCTTTGCAGATGATGTGGTCCTTATGGCATCATCGGTCTGTGACCTTCAACACTCACTGGATCGGTTCGCAGCCGAGTGTGCAGCGGTTGGGATGAGGATCAGCACCTCCAAATCTGAGGCCATGGCTCTCAGCAGGAAACCGGTGGATTGCCTACTCCGGGTAGGGAATGAGCCATTACCCCAAGTGAAGGAGTTCAAGTACCTCGGGGTCTTGTTCGCGAGTGAGGGGACAATGGAGCGAGAGATTGGCCGGAGAATCGGCGCAGCGGGGGCGGTATTACAGTCACTTTACCGCACCGTTGTGACGAAAAGAGAGCTGAGCCAGAAGGCAAAGCTCTCAATATACCGGTCGATCTTCGTTCCTACCCTCACCTATGGTCATGAAGGCTGGGTCATGACCGAAAGAACGAGATCACGGGTACAAGCGGCCGAAATGGGTTTTCTCAGACGGGTGGCTGGCGTCTCCCTTAGAGATAGGGTGAGAAGCTCAGCCATCCGTGAGAGACTCGGAGTAGAGCCGCTGCTCCTTTACGTTGAAAGGAGCCAGTTGAGGTGGTTCGGGCATCTAGTAAGGATGCCACCTGGGCGCCTCCCTAGGGAGGTGTTCCAGGCACGTCCAGCTGGGAGGAGACCCCGGGGAAGACCCAGGACTCGGTGGAGAGATTATATCTCCTCACTGGCCTGGGAACGCCTCAGGATCTCCCAGTCGGAGCTGGAGGATGTGGCCCGGAGAAGGGAAGATTGGGGTTCCTTACTGGAGCTGCTGCCCCCGCGACCCGATCCCGGATAAGCGGTAGACGATGGATGGATGGATGGATGGAATAAAGAACTTTGCCAACATGCCACTGTATTACCTGTATAGTACGTGTGTATTGTTTTATCGTGGTTATTGTTAATAAATAAAGTAATGTTAGCCTATTGTATCACCTCCATGCCACATCTCCACTAATAACAAGTTAGCTTACAACACATTATATGACATTACAGTTCATTTAGCTGACGCTTTTGTCCAAAGCGACTTACAAAAAGTGCAAACAATCATGAGGATATAACTCCGAACAGCAAGAATCTTGCAAGTACATTATCTTCAAATAGGTACAATCTTTTAAGTGCAGAACAATAGCTTCAAATAAGCCAAACAAAAATACAACATACAGAAACAATAGAATCTGCATTCTGGATGAGCTATAGAGGTCGGATGGCACATGTAGGCAGTCCAGCATGGAGGGAGTTGCAATAGTCAAGGCGTGAGATGACAAGAGCCTGGACAAGAACCTGTGTCGCCTTCTGAGTCAGTAGTGGACGTATCCTCCTGATGTTGTACAGAGTATGTCTGCAGGAGCGGGTTGTTGCAGTGATGCTGGCACTGAAGGACAGTTGGTCGTCCAGTGTCACACCCAGATTCCTTGCAGTCCGAGTAGGGGAAACAATAGTGAAAGCATTAATGTTATTCCAAAGATACACCATGAATAAAACTAATCGGAATTAATGTTAAAACACTAACACTCTGGTCGGGACATGGACCAGCAGCAGACGAGCTGCACTTACACTTACTACAAGGAGTTTTAACTGCTTATGAAATAGTCTTGTGTAATACTGATGCCTCTATATGAGCTACATAAGGAAACAAGACCATCAGCAGAACATTGGCTATTTCTATAATGTAATTCATAGTGCCTATCACAGGGTACGATTCCCTGTGACATCAGACCAAACGATTTAAGGCATGCAGACCATCAGAGCCTAAGTTTACATTTTCAAGTGACATACTGGGATCAGCAAAGAGAAAAATAAAATAATTGACCGAACAACAAAAAAAGCTAAAAGGGATAGAGATAGCGCGGGCAAAAACACGACACGGCAAACTCTACACTAGTATGTTGTATATTTTTTTAATTAATGAAATGCATTGCAAGACGTGGTTTTACATCAATATATGAAATTACGTTGGTGGCTAAAACAAAAATAGCAAGCACCTCAAAGCTTTCTGTGATTATGACCACCTGTATCTGAACCTGTCTGCCTACCTGTATCTGAACCTGTCTGCCTGCCTACCTGTGTCTGAACCTGTCTGTCTACCTGGGGGGCGCAAATTTCTTTTAGTTCACCCCTCTCCTTTCCTACACTCTGTCTCTGTCTGTAGGTGCAGGTCGCTGCCCTTCGCGAAGTACAGCGGAGCAGGGAATGTGAATGCACAAAGCAAAAAATAATGTATTTCAATAATATAAAATTATAAAAACACTGTTGAAGACCTATGCTGTAGGGTGTTCCTGCATAGTTCTTAAGGTGTTGATGGTGTGTGCTAACTGCAGTAGTTACTGCTGTGTGCTCTTTGTAACTGACTTGAAGTGAAGTAGTATTGGACACTCATTTATGTCATAAACATTAGAACCTCTCTGGACCTTGGGCAGACATTTCTCTAAACAAAGCCTTATGCTAATTACTTTTTGAATTTGTCAATCTGTTTTGCAGACACACACTTGTATAGAAAAATATCTTTGTAAGGAGCCATTTAAGTAATTTTTGACAGAGAAGTCCTATCTGATTCTAAGATGGAGGTCTCCTTCAGTCCAATGGAGCTGGAATGCACCATTTCCTCACCGTTGTTTCCCATGTTACCATGCCAGGCGTTAGCACTTACATATCTGATGTAATAACAAGTAGAGGGTGACACAATAAAAGAGTGATATGGAGTGTGGAGACCCCACAAAATACTGTCAGTGATTTACGAGGAAAACTTCACTTACTTGAAACACAAATGGAATTTTGAAATTCTTTTGTCCGACGACACATTTGGTGTCAGTTTTAACTTTTGAAAAACATTTTTGACAGGTCCTTATTTATTTCTGGAGTGTTTTTAGACAGAGGAAGGGTGATTTTAGCAGTCTTAGTCTGGATGTTTTTAACGAGAGTCTGGCCTCTGGTTCCATGCCGATGTCCTGCCGTAGAGCAGTAATAACACTTCTGCCTAAGACAGGAAACCTGCAGGACATCGGTAACTGGCGTCCTGTGTCTTTGCTGTGTGTGGATTACAAGCTGTTGTCCAAGGTCCTGGCCACCAGGCTGGAAGGACTATGGAGCAGGTCATCTACCGCGACCAGACCTACTGTGTGCCCGGCAGGTCCATGTTAGACAATGTTTGAAATGTCAGAAACTGGAGGCTGTCACGGCCCAACAGCGGAAACAGGAGGCTGTTGCGGCCCGGCATCAGAAACAGGGGGCTGTTGCAGTCCGGCAGCAGAAACAGGAGGCTGTTGCAGTCCGGCAGCAGAAACAGGAGGCTGTTGCGGCCCGGCAGCAGAAACTGGAGGCTGTCGCGGCCCAACAGCGGTAACAGGAGGCTGTTGCGGCCCGGCAGCAGAACCAGGGGGCTGTTGCAGTCCGGCAGCAGAAACAGGAGGCTGTCGCGGCCCAACAGCGGAAACAGGGGGCTGTTGCGGCCCAACAGCGGAAACAGGAAGCTGTTGCGGCCTGCTGGAAGATTTAGATAATCCTCGTCGTCAAGCACTGCTGGGTCCATCTTTGGTGGGATTGTACTGTCACGGTTCGGTGAAGGTGAGGACCCAATTGCAGGACGCAGATGATGATTTTAACCAAAAGCTAATAAACATACAGAAATACAAAGTAACAAAACAACACAAACCAATCAGGGGACGAGCAGGACACGAACAGGCAGACATGGGCAGGTAACAAACACGTAACATGAAATGACAATCCCACCAAACACACTGGGGCAGACAGGGCTAAATACACAGACACCAAACGAGGGAACAAGACACAGCTGGGGAGAAAGGCAGAAACTCAAGGGCAGAGTATATGGACATAGGAAGAACCAATCAACAATACAACTAGACATGACATAAGTGGGAGTGAACACTTAAAAATAAAACAGGATATACAAAAATCCAGACTGAACCAAAAATGTTGATCTGTTGGAATCTGTATCTGTTGTAGCTGTATGAGGGGAGTCGAAGATTATGTTAATAGGTTTCATCCTCTGGGGTCCTTCCAGATCCGCACTGAATATCCATTCCTTAGTTGTTAAGATATTCAAGTGTGGACTAAAGTGATTGAACACCTAGCTAACCAGCATTGCCATCCGTAGAGCCCAGCTGGTGGTGCAGCTAACAACAAAACGGCTTTTATACTAGTGATTGCCGAATTGTGAGATTTGATTTGATTTGATTTGATTTGATTTGATTTGATTGTAAGTGTACGCAAATAGTTCAACATATCAAATCACACAAGACTTTAAAAGAAAGAAGGTTTTAAGACAGAATATCTAAAACCCAATACTTTCTATGGGTATCCTCATGCATGGCCCACCTCTCTAACTACATATGCAGTGAGCTTGTATATTGTTCTATCACTAATTATTGCATTGTCAAAAACAATAGTGCTAATCATAAAAACACTCATATTATCTTGAAGATGGGGCTCACCAAACTCCTTCAGCTGTGTTTCAGGTCACAAGTTATCCCCATTACACAAAAATGAATTTATTGGTTGTCTGAAAAGCAAAAATACCACAAACAGCTTGGATGGATGAGATGGAGGAAGCAGCTGTTTGTAAATGAACCAGAAGAAATGACACACCAAGTTTCATTTGATACATCTTGGACAATGTGCTGATGTTAATCTGAAGAGCAGTGTCTGGAATACAAATGGTGTGTAGTGTGCAAACACTGACTCCATCACTGACAAGGTGGAGGATTAGAGTTCTCCAAGCCCCTCTCAGAGATTTGGCATTCCATGGACAACAGACAAAGACATAAAATAAAAAAACAGAATACAAGGATTGTCTGAAACAGGTGGGACTCAAAATCAGACCCTCAGATGAAATTGCTCAACTGCAATAATATTGTTTACAATAGAAATCCTTATCTTAACTTATACCTGTAAGAGCCACTAAGTGGTACCACGTGTTGTAAGAACCTTTTGCTGTTAGTGCAGCCAATATGATGCACTTCGTTTAACTAGCATTTAAGTGTGTTTTCTTCAATTCCCTATCTTTTTTTTGCCCATCCTATAAATTGCAATAAAAAGCCATCAAACAACACTGTGAAGCAACTATTGTCTTATTGTTTAAACCTTTGATAAAGAAATGCATTGTGCAAAGGATGGATGGAAGATTAAAGATATTCACAGTGTGTGTTTGAGAAAAGATAAGATGTGATACACTTTGTCTTGGTTGTCAGATGCAAGCCAATTCTCTTTTCTTTATTGACTAGGAAGCTTTTTTATGTCATGCGACTTCAACCACGCTAGGACTTCAATGGTCTTTTTTTGGAAATATCAATATTTTCTTATGTGTTCTTGTGGCTATACATAGGTGAGTGAACAGTGGAGATCAAAGTAGCTGTGTATGTTTTCTTAACCCTTTCCCTCGGCGGCGTGGCATGTGTACTGTTTGAAAAGATCCTATGGAACAGAGTGAGAATAATGGTTTCTTTGCCTGCTACAGATACAGCTTTCTGTTTGACTCAAGATGACAAGGTATCACAAGACTCTTCACTTTGAATTAACAAACGTAAACAGCATTACTTTAATCAATTCTTTATAAACATGTCATATGGATTGCTCCGGGCCACATCCACCCCCTACCCGCTCCCTATCCCCCACACAGAATTAGTTCCTCAGGGAATGCTTTAGATGAGAGGAAGCTGAATCAACATGGAGGCTTTGACTCCTGTCAGTTTGCTCCAGTGGGCCTCACACCAGAGGCAGAGGAGCAGGTGGAAAAACTTATGAAGATCCTATGACTTTCAGCTCCCAGGAGGAAGTGACATGAGCGAGGTACGGGGAGAGGGGGTTGCGAGATTTGAGTGTGTGTGTGTGTGTGTACACTCTCCATTAGACATGACTCCCCTAGTCGACTGTACGCTCTGTCTTTCATTATGTAAAAACGTGATCAATTGCCATCCAATGAAGACACAGCTTTGCTCTCTTTGTTTCACAACACAGCCCGTATAGCATTAAGCCAATTCTCTAGATTGCTTTGTGGATCAGCTTATTAAGACTTTGCTGTTTGAGAGAGTAGAAAGAACACATTTAATTGAATGACTAATTTATGGGAGATTATCTTGTGGTGTGATAGATTAGCTTTTTTCACTTCTAACTAAAAAACTCCTGATTATTCTAAATGAACTAGATCATTAACTTCAGATCTGTTGTAATACATAGCACAGTATACTCAAGCTTCATTCTAATGCAGCAAGAATGAGGCATACACAGTCCTACACTTAAACAGTGCAGCCTTTAGCCTCCTACTGATTACATTACATATTGATTTATACTGGGAAAGATAAGGGATGAGGCTTCACCTGTTGGCCACATACTTTGAAGAACAACCAGAAAGAGGAGAGACAGCCACAAAGGATGCACTTTTGTCCCTCCTCAGGAGCCAACTGCATGGCTGATGGGTGTGTAACAGGACATGGACAATGTTTTTTCTGGCATTGCTGCACCCAATTTTTCATATTCATATTCTTTGAATTGTGACAGATCTTGCTTGTATACAAAGGCCAGAGACTTAATCGCATGAATGTATGATCCATCCCGATTTGTAATCCCTTGTTCAGGAGAAGCAACTGTAATCTTCAGTTCCTTAAAATCACCATCATGGTGCTCTTTGCTCTGCTGCACAACCAGTGTTGTCTTCTAGGAAAATATAATGATTAAAAGGTAATCATGTTGTTTCATACAGTATATTGCTCAACATTAGCATTAATTAGCTCATGACATTTCTTTCGACCCAGCTTACAGTGAACTAACTACAGGAACAGTCTCCCTGGAGCAACTCAGGGTTAAGTGCCTTGCTCAGGGGCACAATGGTGGCAGCCCTGGTGTTGAACTCACAACCATCTGGTGTTCTGTTTGGAAGCCGTACCACCAGACCACTAGAAAACCTGAATGTCATACAAAACCAACAAATCCTCCACACCCTCTGTATTTGACATGTGTCAAAATTAAAAACAAAACATTGTCATTTAACATGTAGCCAGACAACAGTCTGAAGATAGCGACCCACCCTCACAGTGAAGCCGCAGGGCTCACAAACCCTCCAAACACACCCATGTCATTCGGTTCAGCGAGGACTAGTTAGCAAGACACAACATGTAAATAAGACCGCTTAAGGAACGGCTGCTAGTCACTTTTCCATGCAAAGCTGACCTGTCCTAGACCGGTGAATCTTCAGCAAACACCTCCTCCCAAAGTTTCAAAGTCATGTTTGTTACTGGACTCTGCTAGTGCTTCTTATCCTGCTAGCCAGTCTGTTACTGAAGTCCCGGTCATCATAATAACCTTAAAACATGCTGAAGGGCCACACGATCTATAAAGGGTTTCTCAGTATTGGATTTATCTGTGTCCTATTTGATATGTCTTATACGTCTTCTTGGTCAGGGCTTACTTAAGTAGAGTATAATTATCTAAGTGGCCTCTACAGGTAGATTAATTTTAATTAGTAATTGAAGCAGTACTGTTCACCAAAAGGTGACAGTTTCCATAATGAGATGCAAGGTTCCTGCTGGATCTCAGTGAAAATGGATGCAATTTACTACGAAGGACAAAAATGATCCCAAGAATCACTTCTGTAGCAGGGCAAAAAGCAGTTTGTCTCTGCAGACGTGAAAAACAAAACAATATTCCCCAGGTGGAGAGACGTTTTATGTCTTACTCCAAGTTTACCATCAGATCTTGAATCAGAGCTTCACAGGCAGTAAGACCCCTCTGGGGGTTCGGCTGGAGCACATGAGCACTCTGGCCCCAGAAGATTCAGCTGTCCAACTGCTAGAAACAGTCTGACACAAAGAGATGTGACCCCACCGATGGAGGAACAGCTTACTGATGCAACTGAAGAAAACAAAGGCCCTCTAAATACAAATAAACCTCTGTAACATCTGCAGAAAGACAGAGGGGAGGCTTGGCGATGCTAACTGCTTCTGCCAGAGCCTCTGCGACCGAGCGGGAACATGTGACCAGAGAGTAAATAAAGTGAACGGCATGAGGCGGGAATGCAGCGTGGGGTTTGGACCCCTCAGGCAGACGGATGCTCTGCCTCCATGGTAGAGGTCTGGCCTGTCAGAGGACTGGACATCCACAGCTGTGTTTTCACTGTGTTTGTTCCTGAGAGCGACATGGAGAGGCTTCAATAACCAATAACTCCTTTAAGACGACTGTGCTCCATCACACGTACACACACACACACACACACACACACACACACACACACACACACACACACACACACACACACACTCACACACACTCACACACACACACACACACACCTACTCATATACACACTCACTCACTGCTAAAACCCAGAAAAGAACAGCTATGTAACTGCTCAATCAGTCTATTAAAGTATAATTTTGCTGCAATAATCTCTGAATTATTGGATGTGGCAAATCTGTCAGCAAAGCATAAGAGACAGATTGTTGCTCCTATGAAGCTGTAGGCTACATAAAGCTGATCATTTATGAAATCAAGAAGTGTTTTACTTAACTTAATGTAATAATTTTGATGCTACACATCTATCATGTTTACAATAAATAAAAAGTTTCAGGAGAAGTATTTTATTTAAATTACAAAACATTCAAATTTGTCTAACCATCAACCAAACTACAGCAAGAGTCTCGGCAGAATCAACAGGTAACAAGAATTATATCCACAGACTAACAGACTAACTGTCTGACGGGTACATGACTGAATCTGAGCCTGAAGCCTCCAAGCCGTCTCTTCAGTGTACATTCTGCAGAGTGTCTCGTGCAGCGAGTGACATGTTTCAATCCAGCTCTGACAACATCAGTGACTTTACAGAAGAAGTAGGTGTGTGTGTAGGGGTTGTAGATGTGTGTATAGGGATTGTAGGTGTGTGTGTGTGTGTGTAGGGGCTGTAGGTGTGTGTGTGTGTGTGTGTAGAGGTTGTAGGTGTGAATGTGTGTGTGTGTGTGTGTGTGTGTGTGTGTGTGTGTGTGTGTGTGTGTGTGTGTGTGTGTGTGTGTGTGTGTGTGTAAGGGTTGTAGGTGTGTGTGTGTAGGGATTATAGGTGTGTGTGTGAAGGGACTGTAAGTATGTGTGTAGGGGCTGTAGGTGTGTGTGTGTAGAGGCTGTAAGTGTGTGTGAGTGTGTAGGGGCTGTAAGTGTGTGTGAGTGTGTAGGGGCTGTAAGTGTGTGTGTAGGGGCCGTAAGTGTGTGTGTAGGGGCTGTAGGTGTGTGTGTGTAGAGGCTGTAAGTGTGTTTGAGTGTGTAGGGGCTGTAAGTGTGTGTGAGTGTGTAGGGGCTGTAAGTGTGTGTGTAGGGGCCGTAAGTGTGTGTGTAGGGGCTGTAAGTGTGTATGTGTGTGTGTGGGGGGGGGGCTGTAGGTGTGTGGTTGTAAGTGCAGTAGGTGTGTGTAGGTGTGTGTGTGTAGGTGCGTAGGTTTAGCCTTTTTATTGCTTTTACTGTCCGTGTAAAAGCTACATCTACATCAACAAGTGGAGTTGTCTGTTATTATTCTGTCTTCATGGCTGATGGTGCTGCATTGTCAACAGTTGAGGGCAGCCTTTTCCAAAGTTTGAAGGCTGTCAGACTGCACTGAGACTGCTGCTGCATTACAGTCCTGATTCCATTTGACTCCAATGAGTGAGGCCATACATCTCGCATACACACATTGTGGAAAAATGACCAATATGAATGTCAGTGTCGTGACCCAAAGTGTTTAGGTTGTGTTGTGCATAATGAAGTAGCAGCATCTGCAGCCAGCTAGACATCCCGGACTTTCTTCTCGTCCACTTCCAAGCTGCCAGCAGCGCTCTGCTTTATTTGTTATTGTTGAGGACTGTCCAAAGGGAGGATCTCTCTCACTAAGTATCCCTTTCACTTGCCCCATTTAAACACAAGATTGATGCTCAATCGAGAATGAAAACTCCTGTTTCCCCATACTGCTTCCCTCCTCTCTCTACCCAAAATGTAGAAAGCAACTAGGGGCCTTCCCATGGTGACATGTGCAGGAATGCATATCTGAATGTGAAAGAGAGGAAAGCCGTTCTTGTTCATCTGGAATCAAGTAGCTTACTGTTCACATCAGACTTACTAAAATATTGTCTAAAATGTAGTAATTATTAGCAATGTATATTAAGCAATAGATCACTAAATCATTTGGAAATTCTTTACAATGCATTGATAGACAGCTTCATTTTAAACAACTTTAACTTGTTTGGAAACTGCACCTGAACTTCAGTTCATGTTCATGAAGAGAGGCTGCAAAAAATCCTTTAGCTGATCGACACTAACACTCCTTTACACAGCATACACTGTTAGAAGCCCATCCATAATACAGCTTTTCTGCACTATGGTAAAATAATTTAACTAAATTAAATATTGCTTCCAATTCAGTTTCACCATATTTAACATTAACTGATCATGAGCCAAATCTAAATAAAATCTGGATAGTTCCTACTTTTGACTGAGCACAGTGACTTTCTAACAAGTAATGCTAATAACAGTCACTTCCATCAGAAGCTCTTTTCGGCCCCTGACCCCTTGGCTTATTTCAAACATACAGTATACTAGTGAAAAAATTTCTTTTGGCAGCATGGGCCCAAAGACATCTGTTTACATTCAAGTGACAAAGGAGGAAGTCAGGGGACGTTGTTGTAAATCCAGCCAATGAAGTCCAAAACATAGTCTCCCATTGGCTTATGAAGAGCCGTACTGAAGCTCGAAGTAGTCGGCCATGTTGACTGTGCCGACTCCGCCTAAGTCCCGCCTAATATAAAGTTGAGCAATGAGCTGGATTGTCGGTGGAGCTGATGAAGCAGAGCAGACAGCTGGTGGCTAGCGACCTGAGACCACCTGTCACTCAAAGTGGACACGCCCTTAATTATGTATAATTTTAAGCCTTAATATAATTCAAACAGGCAAGTTATATAACAATCAATCCCCCCGCCCATACAGTTGGCATGAACTGGGAAACTAGCTACAGAAGCCAAAACTGTTTTTTGTACTAGGCTGTAAACATTCTGCTGTAAAGTTGGACATTTTAACATGAGGGTCTTTAGGGATTGACTCCCTTTTGGAGTTAGCCTCAAGTGGCCAATCGAACAACTGCAGTTTTTAGCACTTCCGCATTGGCTTCATTTTTCGGCAGCGAAGGATGTCGCTTGATTAATACATAAAAACACTGGTCTTTCTTCACATTGAGCCGACATAAAAAAAGATTTTGGTTCAGTAAATTTCTGCAGTCAGTCAGCCTGGTCCCAAGGAGCTGCTGCTGACAGATTGCTCTTGCAGACTGAATTGGATGACAAGACATTTCGCCGTTCAATTCTTGCTTCCAAAGGAAATCCCCAGTAAATTCAGGTGCAGTGGGGGAAAATGACTGTGGGAGGAAATTACTCTATGTTTTGTTGAGTGAGCATCTCGATGGCATCAGCTGGAAGGAAAATCAAAAATCTTGACATTTCAGGGAAGATGGAGCGATGACTTCAGAAATCACTTATTAAATGTGATGAGATTTTATTTAAAAATGACCTTATTACTATCAAACAGGCAAACTGCATTGTTTTACTCTGATTTAAAAAAAGGGAATAGAAATGACGTTATATGTGTCCCCCTCCGTCATGACTCCATTCAGGAGGGATTCATCCTCACCTCCTCCATCACCATCTACATGGCAGGCTGCAGCGCATCATTCGCTCTGAGGAGAAGGTGATTGGCTGCACATTGCCGTCCCTCCAGGACTTGTACGGGACCCACGCTCACATGCATTATATAACTGACAAAGTGTAACCAAAAGGTTTTTTAATATAAGGGTTCCGAAACATGCATTACATAATTATCTATTATCTAAAAATGGCTCGCACTGGAGTTCAAACTCAACTTTAAGCCCTGAGCAGCGCTCATGTATTTTGGGGGAGTGGCTTTGAAAGGAGGGCCAGAAGGGAGGGCCTGGGATTTTTTCTGGTTGGATACTTTCAAAATCTAGTTTTCTCTTGCCCTTTGCTCCACATTAGCCTCCCCTAGCTTTAGCTGTAGAATGGTTTGTGGTACAGTAAATATTGACTATCATCCATTCCTAGTAAATGTTTTTCTGTTTCCGCTTTGTTCTTGTTTGTTTTTGTATCTGCTTACATGAGTTCTGTTGGCGCTATAATTTAATTTAATGGGACTCCTTTTGGCTTAAAATGATTTCAAATTCTCAGCTGAGCTCATGTATCAAAATGCAAAGAGTTAATCCTCTGGATACCATGAATGATGCTGAAAATGTCTTTCTCAAGCCATGCCTGCAGCATAACTCCAAAGTATTAAGTGCAGGGTTTTGCAAACACACACAGTGTCACCTGAATTTGGCTGAATGTGTTATTTCAGAAGCAGCTATGTTGCTTCAGGAATGGTGAGAGCAACTCAAATGGGTGATTTGGTAATCTTACTTCTTCACTTAGACAAAAGTGTTGGACACACAGGCTGGATAAACAGACCAATGAACATTTAAGCCCCGACAAACATATTTTTGCTATGCTAACCTTGTACTCTCAGGGCTGGCAATGTCGGGCAGTCGGTCAACCACTTTGGTCAAGACTACAATCTCCACAACTATTGGATGGATCTGCGTGGTCCCTAAAGAATGAATAGTTTTCATCAGCTCAACATTTGAATGTGTCCAATACTTTGGTTTATGATCAAATATCTGCAGAACTAATGACTCTCCCATCAGCCTGTTCTTTGTGTTTACTCGCCAACTTGTCAAACTACCAAACATCAAAATTTTAACATTGTCATTTTGAGCATGTTAGCATGCCAATATTAGCATTTAGCTGTAAGTACAGCCTCACAGAGCAAACCGTTTAATAGGCATCAGAGGCAAAATAACACCTCAAATTGAGTTATTTGAAATGTTAAATCTACTTAATTCGCTTTAATGTACAGTTTTGAATGCAAACAGCAGGGGGCGGCACATTTACTTTCCCTCCCACTCTGTGATGTGTGTAGGCGAACGCTATCGAGAGCAAAGAAAAAAACGTGAAATGACATCTTTTAAAAGCTACCCTGTTGGAATGATTTCATAGAAATAAATATGCAGCAGATCCCGTGGGAGATAGAGTCTGCTCTCTGGAAATGGGAGTGGGCAGCTGCTTGCAATTGAGACCAAAGAGCTCAACGCCAGGAATGTCCCCAGTGCCTCAACAACAGAACAGAAAACACAACACAACATTAAAGTGCCAGAGCATGGCTGGGAGGCTTCGCTTCTCTCATCTACTTTGCCACCATTTTTTTTTCTGTTGTGTCGGGAAATGTGAAATGTAGAGGGGATGGGAGGGTTTGAGAGGACACCAGTTAAGTTTGAAAGAGAATGAAAATTACTGTCACAATACCAGCAATACAATACAATTACTTAAAACAAGTCTTGCAGGGATTGATTAGATAAGCAGTTTGCTGTACGGAGACTCAAGAGTGTCACAAATTAGGATGATATGTTAAACGTTACATTTGTACTCCTGCTCTTTTCTACCCACCGTACTTTAACAATTTTTCTTGAGCCTGGAAAATATTTAATCATTTATTTGTTTCTCACTTTCCCCCATTTTTCCAAAATAGAATTTACTATTTTCATGACATTTACAATTTTCATTTTCTTACATAATAATGACAAACTGTACAAGAGAAATCATCCATAGAGTGTCCAACCACACTCATTGAGGTTATTCTGGAATAGTCAGCCACAAAGTACAGTTTAGATTAGATATTAAGTCTTCTTGTGATCAAACAGTTGACATTGCAGCGTTACCACCTACGTTATAAACAAATCTTGCTCTTATCAGAACTTACCTCTGATGTACACACACAAATATTAAGTATGATATTTTCTCTCAGCGTACCTATACATACCCTCACTATAATACAAGCACCAAAGAAAAAGGGGAAGGTCAGAGTAAACACTGCGGGTGTGCTTCAAATGTAAATCTTGTCAGATTGATTGAAAGCCTCTCGGATGACATTTAAAGTAGTTTGTTCAAATCATTCTAAAACCTTTAGTTTCACAGTGCCAACACAAACTGCTAGAAGCTAATGCAGCATGAGTTTTCATGATGCAGATTCGCAAAACAATTAACTGGGCTCAAGTATAGAGTGAGGGCGTCCTTTTTCCAAGCTTTGTCCAAACTCACCACAACACTCCCATCATGCATTACATGACTGTTTCTCCTGCTCTCCATAGAAAATGAATAGAAAGTGTTGAGACACCTTCTGTCTGGTGGAAATGCAGCGTTTCTCTGATACTACTCTCTCACCAAATTGTGCTCTCATGAACCGAAATTGTGCACAGATTGATTTAACGAGCGGTACTCAACCCGTGTTGTCCGACCACATTGTAATCTGTAAGGCAAAAGTGTTCACTCAAAGTCAAATTGCATAAAACCTTTTTAAGAATGAAGCTCAGCGTACATTTAATCAGAAAATACTATCTTTAAGCTTCACTCATTCACTACTCCCACTTCTTACTAATTAGCTGATTATGGGCTGTCAAACTTTAACTCTGTTCTCCTCTCTGTTGCTGTACAATACAGGCGTGTTCAGGTGGAGCTCCTCAGGAGTCCACTCCTCTTCATCACATTACCACCACCAGTGCCTGGTCTCAAATGCATTAATGTAATCAATCAAACGACTCATCAAAGGTATATGCCTATTGATAATTCATGTTGCCATGACACTCCTTGGACTCCGCCTCCCGTATTCAACCAATGTTTACTTTTGCCTACAACTCATCAGTCTGTATTATCATTACTCCTGTGGCTAATATTTTCACATATCTTCCACATATTTGTCAAGCTGCTGACGTGTTTATGGCAGATGGAGCTAATGGTTGAACTGGAGGATATCCCCTCCTTGTATACAGGTGGGGGGCCTCAGAGCAGCCCCCTGACATCCTGAGCCTGTTACTTTAGAGAACAAAGTTTCTGGAAGAGAAAACAGATTAGGCTGTGTAATTTGTCTGTCAGCTGCATGTTTAACTTCGCAGCACCGATGTCTCTGACAGTGACACTAACATTTGCTTTAGTGAGTAATGCAGTTCCATAAATGCAGACTGGGAAAGTTTCAAAAATGTATCAACTCACATCGAGTTGATAGGTGAACACATCACTGCTGTTTCTACGCTGTGTTGCTCCAACATGAAATCTTGTTTCAGTATTTTTTCTAAAGAAATGCCAACCTTCCCATCTGTTACTGGAAACAGGAAACACTTTGCTTTTATCTTCGTGAAAGGAACAGTTTAAATTTTTCCTGCATTTGTAAGGCTCTACAGTGGAAGCAGTATAGCAGGTTGAGAATTTTGAAGCAAACTGTATCATGTTACATGAGCTATCCTAAAGTGCTCAACAAGACAGCTGGCATTGTGCTAGACCTTGATTTCTAACTGTACTGCTGCTATGACTTCAGGGGCTCCTGAGGAGTTTGGCAGCACTGCACTGACTGTTACAGAACATCCAGCCTGCCCAACACTGCCACCACCTGATGAAGCAATTACCAATAATGCTTTTGACGCTTGACTATTTGTTTTGAAATCAATATTGCCCCATTCTGGAGCCTGCAGCTGGTGTTTCAGGTTTATTTATTATTTTTACCGCTTACTTAAAGGCCCACAGTGTGTTGACATGATACAAGCCAGCCTTCCTGACTGTAGCAGGAGATAGAGAGGAGAGGGCAACCCGCTCTCTCATACACTCTAAAGAGGTAAAGAGGTAGTTAGGCTCCAGCTCTTTTCTTTCAATCACACTTTTATCATGACAGCAGATACGCTTCAGTATTGATGTTGGAGGAGCGAGCACTGAAAACTGAGTCTAGACAAGACACTCTCTCAAGGTGCACGGGGACATAATGGAGATCATGCTTACCCAAAGTGATAAGAACAAGCACTGTGTGCTATAATCTGAAGATAAATGGCATTTTGTTGAAATCCTTTAGCTTGGTAACTGGTTGTAAAGCAGGAGAGCTTTCCTTTAACCAATTGAACTCAGAGTGCAGTGACATCACAACAAACATACTACCTGTTTAGCCAAACAACTGCGTCTGTTGATCAGCAGAGATCCAACATGAATTCACAACGTTATTTATAATGCATATTCTTTTGCCACTACTTGGATTTTAATGTTTGCTGCCATCTCCTTTATTCTTCAGTTTGACAATACAAATATGTACATTTTATAGGAATACATTTTAAACAAGAATAGATGATATATTCATTATATTAACATTAACGAGTGATAGGGTAGAATATGCAATGCACCTGATTACTCAACTGATATCCATTGCTGCATACTGTTGTTTTTTCTCATGAAATGTGACCATATATGCTTTCAGACATGGTATATGTATTATAATTGTACACAGTTATTTATTTTTCTAAGGGGTCATGAAACGGCACCTAATTGAAAAAATATGTCACTCCAGTTCTGGGTACCTCTTGTCCAAGAGTCTGATGTTTTTCTAGCAAATTATAATAAAATACCACAAATGGCTGAGGGCCAGGATCAGACATAAATGTTTTCTTTTGGTTATTAACAATGGAAATTGCTGCTTGGCAGCCTCTGTGACTGCAATCAACTCTGCTAATTGTCGGGCATTGTATCCGCAGTTGAGCCGAGGCTGGATTCTCTGCACTAAACATGCCATTACTAAGCACAGTTTGTGCTGTGTGGACAGGGAAAGCATTACCCGACATTAACCGGCTAAATGACACTTTGACTGATGCTCGTAATTTAGAAGGTTGAGCAGAAACATTTGCTTCTGCTGTTGGAATGGATGCTTAATGAAAAGCAGGCAACATCAATGACATCTTGTTTTCCTTTCATCTGTGTAGTTCCCACATGTATGACAGTAGTATAAACTGTCAAACATTGACTTAGAGCTGAGGATTTCAAGATGATCTATTGGCAAAGAAAACTACATCGTCTCCGGCTGGAGATGGATCACTGGCATTATAGACAATCTTATTGTCAGACCGATTGGTTTTTGCTTTGCCATCATCAGGTTCATCATACAAGACATTAAAAAGTAAAGTAAAACTATATTGATCCTTGGGTGGAATATCCATGTTGTAACATAAACAGATAAAGAACAATTTTATAAATAAAAGAAAGAAAGAAATTAGAAAGACGACATCAAAAAAACAAAAAACTGTAATGACATGGTAATAACATGGATAGTTTTATAATAAAGAGGTTATAGTATAATAATACCATGTAATTACCAAAGTAATAACCAGGTAATCGCTTGGTATTAACAATATCTCTAATATTTGAATGATTTTTGGATAGAACATGGATATATGGTGACATTAATGGGGGAAACAAAAGCTCTTGCTCTCTGTGGAAACAAAGTGCTTGCTAAGACGGGCTTTTCTGCACATGGGGAGTAACCCTCCATCCAGAGGGAATGGCGGTAAAGTGCTGGTGGGGTGGAGGATCTGGGTCATGTGTGATTGTCAGTGCTTTGCAGTTCAGGGATCAGGTGACACAATAAGATAAGTTGGTGGTAGGATACCAATGAGTTTAAAGGCTAAATTAGTTATCTTTAAAGGTGTATTCTTATTGTGAGCATATGGAGAAAACAGATGGCATCATACAGAAGAACCAGATCTATCATTCTGCAGTACCTGGGTACCTGAGAGGAAGAAGATGGGTTTGGACAGACAGGTGATTTAGTTTATCGATGCTGATAAGTCTCTGTTTGTCCTATCATCACAGCTCAATGTGAGTGCTAGAGAAAGGTCTGGCTCCACACATTATCATTCTGGCGATAGGAAAAAACAATCTGGCATGTCTAAACCAACATCAAACGTTTTTCCGGAGCTAAGCACAGGATGCAGCGATGGTGCCCTTACAAAATAGATAGCAAAGAGAGGAGAATGTCCTCCTCAATTTAATGGTGAGTCAGACTAAGTCTCTTGTAAATGTCCGAGATATGTGGATTGAAGCTGAGCTTATGGTTCAGTGTAATTCCAAGATATCTGAAAGACTCCTGCACCTAGCTAGAGAGCAGTTATTTTGTTTTTGAGGTGTGAAGACAGAGAAAGTTATCGTCGCACCATGAGATAAGATGGGGTATGGAATATTGATAGGCAGAGAGAGATTCATTGTTGTTATTGAGCAGTGGGAGGATGGTGGTGTCATCGCATATTAAAATCAGTTAGGAAGTTATGTATCCGGTGGATTAGTGGTGATAGAACTTTGACGTGCTATAGTTCCTTGATGTCCTGATGGTGCTGGAATGTGTTGAATACAGAGCTAATAATCAATTAAAAGAAGTCGCATAGTTTCTAGGGATGTCCAGGTGTGACAGTGCAGAAGAGAGGCCACTGCATCGTCTTTGCCTCTCCTCTGCTTATATTGGGGGGGCACCAAGAATGGAAGGATGCTGTTTTGGACCAGTTTCTCAAAGCATTTTATTATAACAGAGGTTCGAGCTACCGGCCTGTAGTGGTTTAACTCTGATGGGTGTGGTTTCTTTAAGAACAGAGAATGATTTGAGTTAGTTCCAGGACAAGATTCCAGGACTCGACAGTGGACATCTTGCCTGGTTAGGAGGGACTCATAATTCAACTCATCGAAGGCCAAAGATTCAAAGAGCTTTCACACTCGGCTGAGAAATCAGAGGTATCATATCAGACGTAGAACTTAATGAGATTATTGGCAAAGATGTTGGGGTGTGGTGCACAGATGGTCTGCTTGGTTGCTTGTCAAGTGAGAGTCACTGAAATGCTTGTTTGGTATTCATATTTTCAAATTCCTGTTCAAACATATTTTTATAGATATGTTGGATCATCACGAGAAAGCCCAGGATGGGCTTTACATGGTACATCAGGACTCAAATGAACTGCAAGCATGGTGTTTGAAATAAAGGCCTCAGTGTCGTGTCCCCCACAGAGCACACAAATTAATTGCTGGGTCTCAGGAGGATAAGATAGTTGGATTCATTTGACAATGGTTCATGTTCCATAGGAGTAGAAGGAATCCCTGGGAAAAGGTGGGTCCATGCCCACATACATAGGCCAAAGAGGCTGTGACGTCGCAACTGACGTATGCGCCGTAGTCCCCGCTGAGTTGCTCAGTCTTACAACTTGTTGACTGCACTTTGAAACATCTCTGTTTGTAGTCCTTTACTCTTCTGGATCATCCAGTTTTTTCTTTATATCACAGGGTTTACTGGAGAATGTCATGCAGAGAGTGAGTGGTCAGTCCATATGTTCCTCTGACTTTTGTTTCATGTTTGAACCGTCAGCGCTCGCTCATAATTGTTTTCTGCCGAACGAATGATTGATGACTGATGGAGTAGCTTCTCTCTCTCCATCTGTGTGTGTGTGTGTGTGTGTGTGTGTGTCTGTGTGTGTATGTGTGTGTTTGGAAACGGGGCAGCAGAGCCTGGGACGTTGCTAAGTGAAGAAATTGTTAAGAAAACAGTCCTTTGGCAAGTGCGACTAAACAGTATTTTGGGTAGAGTAATTTCCCCATTTTGATGGTCTCTGCCAAAGCTGAGCTCAAAATGTTGCTTTTCAAATGGTTAACATTTCTTGGCTGTTACATACGAGAGCTGAATTAACAATATGTGAAATTTTAAATAAACACATGTACCCAATCATGCTTGTCAGCGGCTCTCAAAGCTGTAATGCTCCCCAGAGTCTAATGTTTGTCTAAACCCAAAGCTTTGCAGCCCACAGTTGCCCCGGCCAGGAGGTCATCATAAGACCATTAAATTCCTGCAGAGGCTCCCAGCGAGCAAACACAACAACCGCTTCTTCCAGTCTTGTGATCAATCAAATTTACTTTCATGAGTGCCGTGAGTCTCAAATTTGTACAAAACTTATCTTAACTATTTATTTTGTAACCTAAGACAAAATGTTAATAATTGTTATTTAAACATGTGCTTTTTTTGTTTAATGATGAATGGGTAAAAATGCATACACAAAAAGAAAAACGTAAGAATGTGTTTTGTATTTCACTTTCCATATTTAGGCATTGTGATCTTCCATAAATCTTGCTGCAGGTATCCTTCCAAATTTTGTAAAAATGACCCTGATGACCTATCTCACGAAGGGCTTAAGACTTATCGGAGATCAGAAGAAATCTGGTAAACAATGTCAGAGGAGTCCATTATTGGTAGTATAAATTGTGAAACAGGTTTCTAAATCAATTTAGATGTAAAACAATGTTTGGAGCGATACAGAACACCAACACCAACATTTACTTTTTTCATGACATGATTAATTTGTGGTTTAAAAGTAAATTCAGAGTCAATCCAGAATATACCTGTCAACCCTCCCGTTTTTCCCGGGATTATCCCGTATTTTTCCTTCTATCCCGCTTTCCTCCTGTTTAAATACTTTCCTGTAATTATCCCGTATTTTTTACCTTAAAAAAAATAAATAAAAGGCCTAATTAAAAAAAGTGTAAAGTGTCCTCCGGTAGAGCAGGTGGCAGTATTATGTTTAACTTTAGCTGAAAAACGTTATCCGCCAGTAAACACACAGAAGAAGAAAACAGGAACAATAACACAGAAGGTGAAGACGAAAAGAGATGGATGAGAGTGACCGGGAGATAGATGGAGATGCAGTTGTACCTGCCAAAAAAGTAGAGAAAAGCAGAGTCGGGCAAACTCGTGCTTTTTTAAAGTGTGCCATTCAGATGTTAGCATCGCACACGGCGGAATAAGCGTCCAAGCACAAGCACATCAAGAGGCACAAAACATACACTGTCAATGACTTCATGTGTGATAAGAACTGTGTCGGAGACAAACCATGTGACCAAAGCTGAGGGAAAGATGTTGATGCTTTGCGTCAAAAATAATGTAGCCTTCAGCTTCTGCGATGATTTCAGTCGCAGTGTTGCGGACATGTTTCCCGACTCTGTCATCGCAAGGAAGTCCTTGTCGGGAAAAACAAAAGCCTCAACTCATCAATCATCAAATAAATTGATGATATTAACTAATAAATAAAATACATACATTTTATCTGTACAAGTAATACATACTTTAAATAAACATGTATTTCCTGAATGTATATACCCGTCCCTTATGTGTTTACATTTATATATATTATATGGGTGGGGGCTCGGTGGCTGAGAGCAGTTAAAATATGGGTCCGCCAAAAAATGTCCCTTATTTTGAAATTCCAATGTTGACATGTATGATCCACACACATGTATGTACTGTACATGTGTATATTTAAATTTTTAAATTTTTAATTACATTTATTTTATTTTTTAGGAGGTCTACCATTTTAGCAAGTTAAAACCAAGGAGTTAGATTGAGAGATGAGGTTCTGTCTCACACCGAGAAGCATTAAAAAGGTTTTTGTTGTGTTGCGCAGTAATCTGTTAGCTGAAAGGTTTTTAGAATGTTAAAATCTGATGTTAGGGCCTCTTGAATTGTGATATAGAAGCTTTTGATGTAAATATAATGCACTGTAACCATTCAGCTTTCAAAGTCCCTCCAGATGTGTTGTTTTTTAATACAAATGGTCTGTATAGTCGCACCAAAACAAAGCCACGGATGCATTATGGGAAATTGAAGATCCTTCGATTTCCCATTATGCAACTAATAGCATTAACAGCATGTTTTTTGTTTGACTCAACCTGCATGGTGAATGCCCATGTTTTTAACTCAAGCTTTCTGTTTCCAAGTCCATGCTGATGACATCACTATGACATCATAAGGGTTATTGTGTCAGACTTGACAAATCTCTCACAGGCCAAGTAGTTCTCCCTGAGACTTAAATATTGGCCTGTGCTGCGAGGATATAAACATCAGCACCAGAACCTACTCTGTGTATTCAGTGGTCAGTCCGTTTGGGAGTGGCAGCAGCTTCTAATCCTGTAGCTGCAGCTCACGTGCAGGAAGACAGATTTAACTTCTTTTGATCTCACAGGTGTGATGTTTGACTTTACATTCTTGTGCAGATTGGGGGAGGTTCCTTGTTAAATTAGTAGTTGAGGTGATAAATCTTCTACTGACCTTCGACCCACATTGACTGTGTAAATAAAATGAATAATCCAATAACCCTTCAGAGCGTTAATGTGCAATGAAAGGCTTTAAACTGTTGCGCCTCACAGTTCTGCTGCTTGTGTCAACATATATCACTGCAATGTTGCAACATCTACTATTTACATGACATTCCTAATCACATGGATGTTTCAACCACCGCATCTGAATAAAGACTCAATCTTCCATTTTACATTTTTATTAATTTGACATTAAAACAGCTCACAGTAACCTAAACAGGGAAGCTAAGATGATATGAAACAACGTTATTGCTGTTGGAATTTCAATAACAAGAAAAATATAGTAAATGTGCGTACATACAGTCAATACATTATACGTAATGGTTTTCACATATTTGGACGAAGACCATAGTTAAAATGTTTGGATCCAGTGATCAATATGGAGGACCATTAGACTAAAGGTTACACTCACATTAAACTTCCATCAAATTAATGTTCGCTCCATTTCAGATTCACTTAAATTGAAGCCTGCATGATGGGCTAATTCAAGCACATGGTCCATTGTATCTAGTACTTTACATATTGTTCATATTGTAATCTTAAATTACTTTTAAGCAAGCAGTTAGTGCTGCGTATGACATAAAGTGATTTGGATGTTCTGAATGTTACAGTGAACGGGCAGGTAGCAGTATGCAACCCGGCTGCTGTGTCTACCAGCTATGTCCACTACTTCATGCGTCTTGGGCATCTACAAGTGTAAATGCATTCAACTTAATTTAGTTGGATTGAAATCCGATGCATTCTATCCAGATGTTGAAAAGCATGAATGCATCTGTCTCTCCACGACACATATGTAATCTTTACTCCTCCCATAGTGATACTACGCAGGCTGTTCTCACTGTTTATAGCTATATCTACGAAAGAAGGTTGTCCTTGAAATTTGTTTTATGTGGGAGTTAAAGGACATATCCTGTTTAATGATAACGTCACTGAGATTCCTTACCGTGGTGCTGGAGGCCAAATTAGTGCCATCCACACTTATTATATCATTAGAAAATGTGTTTGGGGCCAAGTACTATAACATTTGTCTGTGTTTAACATCAAAAAGTTGCTAGACATCTAAGTTTTTAAGTCCTTAAGGCATGCTTGAAGTTTAGCTAATTGATTGGTTTCTTCTGGTTTAGTTAGATATATATAATTGGGTATCATCCGCATAACAATGAACGTTTATAGAGTGCTTCCTCATAATATTGCCTAAAGGTAGCATATATAAGGTGAATAGAATACGTCCAAGTTCAGAACCTTGCAGGACTGTCATCGAGGATTTATCGTTAACATGTACAAATTGAGATCTCTCAGATAAATAGGACTTGAACCAGCTTAGTGCGGTTCCTTTTATGCCAATATAATGTTCCAGTCTCTGTAGTAGAATGTCATGATCAACAGTGTCGAAAGCAGCACTGAGCTCTAACAAGACAAGAACAGAGACAAGTCCTTTGTCTGATGCCAATAGAAGGTCATTGGTAACTTTCACCAGTGCCGTCTCCAAATCCAGATAAAAAAAATTAAATGTTAACGTTAAATGTAAAAAGTTGATCTATAGGAGAATAGAATATTTGAAAGCAACACAGAATGCCTGAGAGCTTTATTGCCATATATTTCATTATATTTTGAATTGTCCCCTAGCGGTAAATCTTTCCCAGGGGAGGAATACGAAGCCCCGATTAGTATGTTGAAACGAAACCTATATTTACGTACACCCAATGTCAAGAATTAACTTACATTTTCAAATCAACTGTGTAACTTATTTTTGACGTAAAGGTGTTTTTAGTTCATTTCAATTTACAAACAACTAAGTAGAACAGACAGAAACAGCGGTGCTCAGAAAAACACCACTGGCCGTTTAACCATATTTTGTTTTAAGAAATGACAAAACCAGCAAATGTATAATTTTTCCTGTTAAAGCATCATCCACAATCTGTCTGCCTAGCTCAACATCTCAGCCCAGCTGCAACACTTTGGATACACAGTCACACATGTCATCGTCTGTAGTTCACAATTCCTCCCAGGAAAGCAAACGTGGCGACGGTTACTGTGACAGTGGTGGAGCAAATGCTGAAATCTCAGGGCGAGTCAGTGGAGCGAAGTGACGAACGGAAACTGCAAAGATAAGGCCTCGGCTTTACAGACAGACCCATCGTTTCCTTGAACCAGTGAAATTAATGTAAATCAATCTCAAACACTAGTATATTGAGCCTATTGTCATGGAGTGTGCACCTGGCTTATGGTAAACACACACACACACACACACACACACAAACACACATACACACACACCACAATAAGCTGAACTCCAAAGTACTCATGAAAGTTGTGTGCCAGTTTGTCCTGTGTCCTACAGCCACAGTTAGTCATCTGGTACTGATTAGGTTCTAACTCAGTCATGTAAAATCCCCATCTGTACTCTCTGCATATGCAGGATGCAGTGTAAACATGACCACATACTGTTTAATCAGTAGTGTTTTGACAAGTTGTCATACACTAACTGAGTTTCAAATGTCATTCAAATATGTGTGAAACTCCTGCTGATGGAGATCACTTGTCTCGGACAGCAGACTTTTAAGGAAATATGACTTCGTTTTCATGCATTTCATCATCAACGTTTAAAGGTGACATATTATAAAAAAATAGAAACCAGCTTGCAATGGGATCACACCAGCCATGAGAGCAGCTGGCAATCATTTTTTTTGTAATATGTGTCCCTGGCGTGTCGGACCCCCAAATTGTGAGAAGAGGCCATCCTCTCTCTTTGTCTCCCACTCCATCTATCAGAAAACCTGTGTAACAATAGGCAAGCAGTTTTTATATGAGTAATCAGTAATTTTTTTATATCATCAAATTCCATCATGTAATTCCAGCTTCAGTCATGTTGGCATGGTTCAGGACAAAGTCTTTACCAACATGCTGCTGCCTCATTGTCGTGTCACTGGTCTGATGTTACTAATGTGTGCTCAGGATTACACATGGGGACAGCTGCTAACGTTACAGTTATCACTATACTATTACTTTGATATGTTTATCAGGTGTATCTCTAACTAATAACCTGACTACTGCTTCATATCTTCTATTGTTTCATATCGTACTTTCCAGCTCCACATCCTGAAAGTTACTGTCAGTGTTTACATTACATACTCTACTGATCCGAATACTCGGATCAAAAGAGTATCCGATATGGGGAGTAAACCAGTTGAAGGGCCAAATGGGCCCATTGTTGATCTCATGCTTTCAAAATATGGCCCTGATAGTTTAAAACATTTACAAGAATGGTGTGATGAATGTGGTTTCCCGACAGGAGGGTCGTTAAGTAGGGAAACTAGGCACAATACTCCAATGTTATTTTATACTATTTTAATTCTGCTATTTTATCTGCTATTTTTATACTATTTTCATTCTGCTATTTTATCTGCTATTTTATACTATTTTGATTCTGCTATTTTTATAATGGTACTTCAGACTCATTTACATCAACACTGTGATTATTGTACTGTAAATGCTCTTATTCTGTCTATTGTTGTACTAATTGTTATATTTTTGCTGTGAAGCACTTTGTGCTATACAAATAAAGCTTATTATTATGCTTATTATGCTTATTATGCTTACCATGATTATTATGCTTATTGTTATTGTTATTGTTATTATTATTATTATTATTATTATTATTATTATTATTATTATTATTATTATTATTATTATTATTATTATTATTAAATGAATTAGGATTGAGATGCTTTTTATATCCAGAAGGTGGCAGTAATGCAAACGGCAGCTGCCGTAAAACCCCAAAGGAGAAGAAGATTAAAATCTCTCTGACTGCACATGCACAACTTGACTGCAACGTTTCCCTCCAAATCTTGAGTTCATTTTGGCGGACAAGTTGCTCTTGATCTCGGTTGGTCTCCGTTTTCTGAGTTGAAGGAGTTAGTGTCACTCGTTACATTGATGTTATCTATTCTTTGTAGCATTTTCATGTTGAAAATGATTGTATTTTATTTGTGACACAAGCCATGTTCTATATTTTTTGTTTGTGTAGTTTGAGCAGGTTAGCTGACGTAGCTAGCTAATTTAACTGCATGACCCAGCTTGGTCTGCTATTATCCCGCAGAGGCCCGCCAATCCGTTAACTGCCATTGTTTACCACTGTGTAACCATACCATAGTCGTATGTAAATATCATCGTACAACTTTATATTGAGTGAATGAACGTTAACGTTACTCTCTGAAGGCAATAGCAACACTGTTTTACAGGCCGTTCAACGCCCGAGTCTGTGCTGGTTTTGCACGTCTGTGTTAAGCACTGAATAGGCCGCTTTTGTAACATAGTCTCTAATTTTACCCTCGTGTTCCTGTCTGTACTTTCAGATATCAGACAGGCTTCTTTTAACTGTAACAGAGCTGTTGAAGTTACTGCTGATACAAACCCGTTATCTTCCTGCTGCTGCATCATATTAAAAGCAACGACCTGGTGAACCAGCAGGAGCCTTTTATTGTAAAGAAGTTTGTATGTCTGTTTGTATGTGAGTAAAAAAGTAAAAAAGTAAATCGCAACCTCTTTTGCAGGTGAAGGATAGAACTGCTCTTTAACGTTGTATGTGTCTTTGAGCACATGACCTTAAAGTTATATGTAACTATATTAACTGTAAACTAACCTTTTGTTTTTGTATTACATTTTCTTAAATGTGCTAGACACAATTTGTTTTACAATGTTTAGCTAAAGGGGCTTTAGTCTTGTTTTTCCAAGTGTGACACAGACAGTTAGGGCCATAGGCCCAGGGATTAAACTGGGCCAGGGCTAAACCCGGCACTGTCAGGTCTGATGGTCAGGTCTGATGGTCAGGTCTGATGGTCAGGTCTGATGGTCAGGTCTGAGTGACTCACAGCGGGTAGAATAGATGAGAAATGGCAGTGCATAAAAAAAACTATTAAATCTGTTTGTATTTTTCCAAAAGAAAAGGAAGGAAGTTAACCTATATATTATGATATGTAGTATGACGTACATTGTCTTCATCATGATTATACGTGCCATTTTATTTTATTTGACAAACCTCATAACTTTATGTTGAGGCTGAGCTCCAAAACGAACTGAAACGGTAAACAACTCACTTTACTTTAGCGTTGGTTGGAAACTGTGCGTGAACGCACTTCGGAGAGGTTAAGACAAAGACAGGAGCAGGTACACAGTGCATGCTCTCAGCCTACACTGCATGAATTGTATCTGGAGATTCTGTGTGAGAAAGGAAACCCTTTTTAATATTGCAATAAAGTAATGTTAACATACAGTGGTGGAAGAACCCTAACCCTCTACTTAAGTCAAAAGTAGTAATACTACAGTGTACCAAGTCTGTTACAAGTAAAAGTCAAGTGAATTCATGATTTGCAGTTCAAAAGAATGTGTTAAGGGGCCTGTCTATTATATACTGTATCATACTTGCTGTGATAGTTTATTATACTTGCTCTATATGGATCTGTATCTTTAGCCAAAGAGAAGGTTGTTCATATCATATTTTCTTTCAAAGTAGAATAAACTGTCTTTCTGTATTCAACACAGATGCACACTGGGAAAGGTTCCCATTTCTGGACCTGTGTCATAGTTATCCGTGTATACTGTATGCACTCATCTTCAGTTTCAAAGCAGTACGGCACCTTCCACTTATTTGTGGTGAATTTGAAAGTTTACTTTGCACATTTATTTAGTAGAAATAATTAATGTCATCAGTACATGTCTCTCTACTGTTGAGATGCCATCCATTTCACATGCTTATATAAATGTGAGGTGTAGTATGTATGTGCAGTTCAAAAGTATTTTTGTATTTCTTATTTCTCGCTTTAAAATGAAACTGTTGAAAAGAGGAGGGAGTGCATCCTCAGGGCCGTTTGTATCTACCTGAATAAAGAACCGCACATCCTCTTCAAAGAATACCTGGTCTGTCATTTTTATATTTTATTTTCTTCCTGTATTAAAGCAAATCTTAAAAAATAATCTTGTTACTTTGTTATAATGAGCTTGCAAGCAGTTTATTTACACTTTTTTGCAAATGTACAAAAAATACAATTGTTGACATAATGCAAACAAGAACTGAAAATATCTTAGCTTAGTAATAGTGAAACAACCAAGCATTTATTTGGATGTTGAATGTTCTGAGAGAGCAGAGCAGGGAAAAACTAAACCTCAGAAAAATAACCAATGGTCTGGCAAAGTTTTTGAGAAGTATTCTTATACGTGACAAGTGAAAGGACGTTGGATTGAGAGACCGTCCTGCCAAAACCAGGCTGACAGTGAATGGATATTTTGCTGACTATTTAACACCAAGCTGCACCAAAAACAACTGCCAGGAAGTTGGCTCGTCAGACCATCTTGCATACTGAACGCGTTCACAATCAATGTTTGTTAAAATGTGAAATCTCAGTTTTCTTCCCCCCACAATGCTAAAGTGAATGTTGACAGCGACAAGTGTGTTGTTTGATGGTTAGACCTTCATGCTGTTACAAAACATTGAAAACGATAAGACTGCTGTATTGTTAAACCGTCATATCAACAAAGTTTTGTTAGATTTTTGTGCTGCATCAAGGCAGTTTACAAACGTTAGTGTTGGACCGTGCTGCACCATAATGTTGCCAACTGAAAGGATGGTTTATTATATGTAGGGCTGCATATAATGATTGTTTTCTACGAAAGAGGAATAGGACCACATGAGAAAAAGTTACGGGTTTCTGATCAGACGTGAATTAAATTTTTTTGTTTTGAGAATAAAATAAGAATTCTGAGATTAAATTTGTTTAAAGATTAAATTTGATTAAATAATTCTGACTTTAATCTCAGAACTCAAAACAAATTGTCACATCTGGTCAGAACTCAACACATTTTTCACATGTGGCCCTAATCATCTTCCGTAGTTTTTATTAATAATTCAGGATAATAAATATTACAAATAAGGCTTTAAACATATATATTCTTTATTTATAGGCTTTAAATACTTGGATTTATATTGAACTGTTACACAGCCTAGATGTTTGACACACACTCTGTGTTTCTCTTTCTCTCTTGCATTTTATGCTGTTTAAAATAAAGACTTTTCTAATATACATTAAATATAGAAACTCAATTTCAGCTCTTAAAATAACGCCCCGCCCTGAGGAAGGATACTGATGCAAATGATTGAATTGGTTAGATACAGATACAGATGATGGTGTACTCCGTCATCCCTACTAGCACGTTACCTCTGTATCTCTTCACAACAAATGTTTTCTTCTCTGGACTCTGTAGGTCATTCCTTACAAATGTACCTTTAAAGGCAAATAGAGTGTATGTTTACACTTCACAGTTTATGCATAAATACTGAGCAAACCTTTACAGTCCTAAATAATGAACTTGTTCACATTAATTTCTTCGTACTTCAAGCACAGGGCTGTGACAGCTCGACCCTTCGAAGGTGCTTGCAACTGCTCAACACTTGCTCGCTTGTCAAGTTGACTTTTGTGACTTTGGTGGCGGGGAGGGAAGAGACAATGGCTTAGTTAACAGTCCTCACGTTCATAAGTTGTTCATTTCACCGTTCACCCAAAACATGCGCACATTCAATATGCACAACATTTATTGGTGATTTTACGGTAGAGGTGCAGCTAAACTTGGTTATAAGACCAGAAACATCAATCAGAGCAGAGATTTTTTCGGGAGGGGGCCTTAAAGGGACAGGCGCTAAAACCGAGCGTTTCAGACAGAGGGTGAATATTCAGGCAGACAATATGAAAAACAATGTTTTTTGTCAATGTGGTTCAATATGTAATAAATGCTAGAATTTAAACTTAAAACAATGAACATTATCAACAGAATGTGAAGAGGTAACAGTGAATGAACGGACTGACTTACACAGTGTGATAAAATACACAGTCAAGTATATCAACACTAGAAGAGAGATGTATAGCTGTAGAGAACAATACACAATATAAATAATACACTATAATACTCTACAACTTAGAATACAATAAATGTGACAAACTACTACAATAATAGAAATATATATACTAAAATATAAACAGGTTAACATACTAAAGTTGTTTTTTAATAACTGATGGTTTTAATGATTGATGAGTTCAGATTGTATGGACCCAGTAGTCGAGGTGAAATACTGCCTCCTATTTATTTGGAGCAGGCGGCTCTGAATTACACATTGAACCTTTAAAGCATGTTAACATATTCTTGTAGAAACCCAAAATACAGTTAAAGTAAGTATAAACCTGGAAATTAGCATTATATGTCTCCTTTAAAAGCAACACTTTGTAAGTTCAAAAATAAATTTCCAAATGAAAAGTCTACAGAAAGTACTGGTATAGCAGACCAGTCGTCGGTAAAATGCAAATCTATGTGACCTCCTGAAGAGGGAACCACCAGATCAACACATTTGTCAGTACTGGGCAGCAATGAAGCTGAGAAAATAGCCTCATACAGTGTTTACCCGGTGAAAGAACATCATTTATCCAGGTTATGACATTTCAAAAGTTCACTGTTGACATCACTTGCTCTCATCAGTTGATCTCTTTAATGATTAACATGTGAAAAATGTTCTGGGACTCTGGAACTTTCCTAAGCAAAGAGAATTAATGATGTATTGTTTACACATCAAACATAAATGTTTCATTCATTTTAAGCAAATATGTTTTCTTTTGAGGGTAGCCAACAATGTATCTGTGATGTAGAGCTACATGCAGTGCACACGTGGCAGTCAACCGGCTGCCTTATCACATAAACAGCTGTGGAAAACTACAGCACACCAATACTGACCTCTTTGTGTTGAAATGTATTGGGGACATAAGGGCTCAGATCTTTCATTTCAACATACGATGTTGTAGGCAATGCAAATGGGGGATTGGTATGCGGTAGATAATAAGGGCAGGTTGAACGCATATCACAATATGAAATTACTCAGCAAAAAATGCACAACGTGGACGGCACAACACATGCACAATGCATCACATGCACAGCTGCAACACTGTGTCAATCCAGTGATGCCAATATCATGTCAACTGTAGAAAGCATCAGTGCATGTCAGTCAGCCCAGCAATAACACGATCCAATGTCACTGCCCTAACATATGTAACATTAACAATGGTAGCTAAAGATAATATACCAACCTTACCTTTTTAGATGTTTAATTTAACGCTGCATATTTTTCAAACCAAGAGTTTACAAGAGTTAATGAGTCAAGTTCAAACCATCATGACTGATTCTAAGCATAGGTTGAAGCCATGATGAAACCATACACCTCGCTCGCTCACTTCGCTCTGCATCGGTCAATCGGCTCGCTGCTCCCACACTCAGAGTGGGACCCAGATTCCCCTCAAATAGGCTTCAAAAGGGTGGAACGAGCTCTCCATTGATATCAGATCAGTCGAAGGTCTTCACACCTTCCGTCGCACACTGACATCCCACCTGTTTCGACTGCACCTCGGCCAATAATACATTAAAAAAATCGCATTTATTCTGTATGTTGCACTTACATTTGTTTGGCTTTATTGAAGCTATTGTTCTGCACTTAAAGGATTGTTCCTATTTGAAGCTAATGTATTTCCAAGATTCTTGCAGTTCAGAGTTGTATCCTCATGATTGTTTGCACTTATTTTAAGTCGCTTTGGACAAAAGCGTCAGAGACAAGGCAACGACTCGTCTTTTTGTTTCCTCCTCCGTGCCGACATAGGAATGCTTTGCCGGGAGAGGAGCATGCAGGGGCTTCGGATGGAGCTTCAGTTAGCAGCTGTGGCAGTTTGGATTTGTCACAGCGGGCTGGGGAAGCGCTGCTTACCATCGATTAGTTACCATAGCATGGTCATCATCTAGCAGACAGTGACAGCGCCTCCGAATGCCTCTCTGCCTCTGGCTACATGGAGCGTTACAGCCCTAAAACAACTAATGTAGTATCTAGAACAACACTTGTAGTATATAGAACAACTAATGTAATATGTAAAACAAAGGCTGTAGTAAGTAGGACAATAACTGTAATATGTAGAACAATACCTGTAGTATGTAGAACAATACTTGTAATATGTAGAACAATACTTGTATTCTAGAACAACACTTGTAGTATATAGAACAACACTTGTAATATGTAGAACAACACTTGTAATATGTACAACAACACTTGAAGTATATAGAACAACACTTGAAATATGTAGAACAACACTTGTAATATATAGAACAACACTTGTAATATGTAGAACAACACCTGTAATATGTAAAAACACATTTATTGTTAGGCCAACACTTCAGCTTGTTGCCTTCATCAGGGTAAAGTTGATTTATGGAAATAAATCTTAGCAGATCCAGTACTGTTGCATGATGATGTAAAGCACCTCCAACTACATGCTATGACCACCTTCCTACGCCTAGCTTTGTGATTGGTACTGACTTTTACTCAGTATAGACCAGTAACCACATGTTATGGCCATTTAAAGACATGTAGGTGACTGTACTCCAGTTGTTGTGTTCTTTCAAAACAAAATGCTCATGTGAAGGAGGACCGGCTACCATGTGTTTAATTGATAAAGTATGTCCAGTATTTATTTATGATGCAGTTGTGTCTGCAATAATGAGCTCACAGACCCTTGGGGAGAGAATCCAAGCACAATGAAAAGAACAGGTGTGTTGGGAATACTCCAGCACAGACTTCTTAAGCATACTTCTGACTTGGTGAATAATGGAGTGTGTGTAAAGGAGTGTGTGTACACACACAAAAGCACAGCAGGGATCACTTAATTGCCTTTAATAGTGAAACACTGTACTCAGTTCAAAGATGAATCCCCTGTTCTCATGTGATTAACAGGTAGGAGTAATTACTCATGTGTTAAAGTAACGCTACAGAAACTCTGTAATGTGGTCTGAAATAGTCCAACAGATATTATTAATTCGAGTAGGCTGTACAATAAATGATTAAGTGTTTTGTCATTGTCATCAACGTGGACCCTTTCTACACCTGAATTGAATAACATACCACTGTCTGGGCTGTTTATTAGTATGAATGCTACATAAAACAGATTGCTGCTGTTCCAAAAACATTACATTTTCCTAAACTATCCAACAAAACTAGTTTTGGAATTAAGTTGAAAAGAATAAAATACCCTGCAGTTGTTCATTCATGCTGCATTCTATATGTAATAACACCTCAACCCATTCACCAAACACAACTTTTGGCTGATTATGATATTCTAATCTTCAACATCAGAAAATAAGCACAATAAAATGTGTTCCTAATGTCTGAATTCCCACTGTATCAATAATAATAAAAACCACATCATCCGTGTTGAAGAAGTAGCCCTGTGTCTTTTTCCTTTGCAGTGAGCCCCTCTGGCTAACAGCATGTTTCTCACATGCTCTTCATGCTCAACTCATCCAATAAATCTGTGCAGCAATGGTAGACATCTGGAGAATCTGGCACCCTCTCTGTCCATGAAAATCTGCGCTCCGTCTTTAACTGCCCACAATACAACACAGGTGGTCTTTATTGTTCATGCTGTCTTCCTTTTACTGGTTAGAATTCCCACTTCCTCATATTTCTTTCATGGACTTTTTCAGCCAAAACCTGAACATTATGATGGCAGATGGGTAAATAGTGACGATCAATGATCCTGCTCCTGTACCTACTCAGTATCAGCCGACAGTGGAAACACTATGAATGGATGACTGTAGGGAAATGATCTCACATGAAATGAGACTAGACCAGATTTATATTCTGTAGCATGTTGTTTGATTAGAAGAGCGTATCTTGTGACAAAAGCTTGTAAACTCAGTATAAGATACAAATAACGACCAAGTGTGACCGCAGAGACCTGGGGCTGCTGACAGGATTTCAATTCATATGCTACACTGGACCTGCAATGGAGCTGCTATAGTGTCACTAATGTTATGTCAGTAACATAACAACATGTCACTAATGTCAGTAAGTGTATATGTGAATCCTTAAGGCTGTAAGTAACTTACACACACTGTCCAGCTGGACACGACAGCCAGTGTACACTTATTACGTATTATTTAGTTTAGGACAACAAAGAAAGCAAATATCAGTATCAGCTTCTCACGAAGCACCAAGAAGACATTAACAGGCTTTACGGTCCATTTCCTCTCTGCTCTGATTGACAGCTGTCTGGACTCATTCACGTCCATTCTCTCTCTGCTCGTCACTCTCTACACTAGTCATAAACACAGTGCAAAAGTCTAAAGACGTAATATAAATTACATTATTTTAGCTCGTTTCGTTTTCCCATTCAAAACGTCCTGAGCAAGTGGAACAGACTGGCATGTATCACTGGAGCAGAGCGGGCCTTCATGCAAACAAAGCCAGCTGAGCTAACGAAGGAAGAAATACACTTACTCACATCCAACTTTCCAATCTGCTACTGTCGTGATTTAACTGGCTTCAAATAAGCTTCACACATTCTCTCTCTGTATTATATAATACAACACTCGGAGGGCCTACAATAGAGCTAGCCGCTGCTAAGCCGCAATAACCGCAATAACCGCAATAACCGCACAACATGCTAACGTGCTACATAAACTGTAAAACAGCATAAAAATGGCAAAACTTGCAGCTTCCTAGTTTGAAGTTGAGTCACAGACAGCCATTACAGATTCAGCCTGACTGCTTTAGTTTTTGAAGTTAATTTGTTGTTGCTGTGTACTGAATCCAATCTGAAGTCCAATTAACTGACGGAATAGTTCCAGCTTTAGACAATGAAGAATTTACAATTGGAGTATTTATTGATTTCTCAAAAAAAGATTCCTATCAGATCATCTTCTTCCCATTCTTATGGCCAATAATGCCCTTTAAGTTCTTAGGTGTTATCATTCATAATCATCTTACACTTCGGATTGGTACTTTTGTATTCAGTTGTTATTCACTTCCCATTTCCATTTCCAGTTTCTTTTAAACTAGCTGACTGACTGTTATCACACCAGATCTGTTTATCTTCTATATAGTCAGTTCTACAGAACTCAGTTTTCAACTAGGTACAGAGGCCCAGTTATATGGAACAGTTTTTCTCTGTCACTTTGTAGTCTCTCATCAGTTCAGATTTAAAAAAAAAAGATTTTAAACAACTTATCTATCTCAGAGTACAGAACTATGTACATGAGGTATGACACCGTGATGAAAGCAGTGCAAATATGTTTTTTATTGTTGTTGTTTTTTTTTTTCTTCCTTGGTCTTTTGATCTTTAGTATTTATTGTTTGGATATTGTAAACTTTTCTGTTTTTAAATTGCTGGTAAACATATACAGCCGTCTTTTATTTCTATGTTTCGTGGGTTCCTTTTTCATTAATGTTATTGTATACTTCCTATCTAATGTTTCATTTGATCATATACACAAATATAGAACTACATAACCATGCTGTGTGCGCAGGTTGGAAACTTTTCTTCTTCTTTTTATGTGACAAGAAATTTGACAATTTTAACACTTAACTAATTCACAATTTTCACATTAAGTTTGGTTTAAAAATGAATGATATGAATTAATGTAGACTGGCCCTAGCTTCTTTCCCATGATTACATGTAATCTCCACTTTTCCCAACCCACACACACACACACGGCCATTGGGAGCAATTTGGGGTTCAGTATCTTGCCCAAGGACACTTCAACATGCTGACTGCAGGGGCTGGGGATCGAACCACCAACCCTCCGACCAGTGGATGACCACTCCACCTCCTGAGCCACATCATGTCATTTTGCTATCTTTTGTTTCTGAAGTTTTCAAAATAAAGTTAGAGAGCGTAAAAGAGAAAGAAGACAGAGTCAGCGGAGGAGAGCATTTTATGGCCTCTCTGACAGGGCTCAGTGCAGAGGGAATAGTTTTGATAAAGAGCAGGAACACCCTTCATCCAGAGAGCTTTCGGAGGAACTGGCCATGCACATAACACATAACATTATCTCTCTCATTTAAGAGCTGCTGAAATGATAATAGCCGGGCCTCTGAACCTTCACAGGAGAAAAAGCATCTCAATGGAGGAAGTTCTTTTTCATTGAATTGTGTTCCTTAAAAAACAGCCTGCATCTTGTTGTAGCTTCTTGAATGTGACAGCTTGTCAAAAGCCCAAATGAAAACATGCTGAGTGTATTATAAAATCACTTAGTCTTTATTTGCTTTTAGAGCTAAACAGGCAGATGTGCATAGCAACGAGTATCTGTAAAAACACTGGATTGAGTCTCTGTGGTCGCTGGGATCACAGCCTGAAGATTTATTTCTGCAAGACTTCAGTGGATCCTTCCAGCACTACATCTAATGACATTTAATGGCAAGAAATTAACCGTTTGGATTTCAAAAACATTTGATTTGGTTGTCGTTTTTTTTCAAAATATTGTGTACTTAAAAATGTGTTAGGACTCACAAGCTGGGTGAGACCAGCCGGTAAGGATCCATGGTAATATCTTATGAGCCCTTTGGTAATTTACTTTTGGAAGTGTATTTTTCCACTCTGTTCTTATTTTCCATTACATTATTACACACACATAGGAAATACACACAAGCTGTCTCCCCAGCCATGAACCTCACCGCACGTCACTGCTATAGACTGAGCTATTGCCGCCCCCATATCACTCAAAAAGATCCAGCACAGCTACTAAATGGACCTTGAGTTGAGATATTGCTTGTGTTATTGAATAAATAACGACAATACATTTGTATTTCGTTGTACTCATCAAAGGTTCCTTAAGCATCTTCCAGACGTCTTTGAATGGAATACAAGGATCCAGATGTCCCTCAGTCAGAGAATGTATCTCAACTATTGTCTGTTATCTATTTCCCATAATGTAGAACAGTGGTGCTCAACCTTTTTGAAAATATAGCAATGTGTACTTGTGACTCCTCATCACATTGTGACTTGTGAGCTGTTTAAATGAAGATTCTTTTTTAATTTTCAGCTGGATTCATCTGAATTTTCCTGATGATGGGAAATTATCAAATATTTCACAAGAAAGTGCATGAAAGAAATCTTACTTTTTCTTTTGGAATTCATATCTGACAAATGTTAAAATGTAGTTAAAGTAGAGACAGCTCTGACAGATAAGCACCAGTACTAGGCAGTGGCCACATCAGTAAACACATGGATGGGAATGCAATGGCAAGAAGCCAAACAAAAGTGATTACATATTTTAATATAGGCTCTGAATTTGAGAACGACTTTTGCATGTGTTCTGACAATGTGTGGGAAATTCTTGCCGCTCTGGAGGCCGGTCAGCAGCGGGGACTGGGGTCAGCAGTGGGGACTGGGGTCAGCAGCAGGGACTGGGGTCAGCAGCAGGGACTGGGGTCCGCAGCGGTCCGGCAGCATCGGGGACTGCAGAACTGGAGTCTGCAGCGGCCGGGCAGCCGGGAACGGGAGGCTGTTGTGGCCCGGCAACAAGAACGGGAAGCTGTCGTGGCCTGGCAGCAGGAACGAGGGACTGTCCTGGCCCGGCAGCAGGAACTGGGGTTTGTCGTGGGCGAAAGGTGAGGACCCAAATGCAGAGCGGCAGACAAAAAGAGAGCTTTATTTATAAAAGCTTAAAAATACAAAACAAGGTCAAACGTAAAGTGAAAACACACACCGGGATGACACGAGGGAACATGAGGAAGCACGAGGAAGCACGCCAGGTAACATCAAAGTAATATGGATGACGGACAGACAAGGAACAATGGCATAGACAAGTATATATAGACAGACAAAAATCACAAGAACGAGACACAGCTGGGGGGAAAAGGTAAAGACACAAGGGCAGGGCAAATGGATACAGGAGGATCAAATCAACAATCACAGAGGGAAAAACACAAGGACAGGAAGTAAACAAGACATGACACAAGGGAGAGTGAACATTTCAAAATAAAACAGGAAGCAGCAAACCAAGATCATGACAGAGTGGAGCTAATCAGGGCTTTAAGCTTAGCCCCGAGCCGTATCCAGGAATCCTCAGGGACGGGGAGGAGGGGCGTCAGCAGCAGGACAATGAGTGTTGGTATGCATTCGTGCACTGGATATGTCGGTATGTTCTGGACCGAAAATCATTGTGTCCATAAGCTTCCATGGCTTCCTGGATTTTGTAAAGGGTGAATATTCTTTCTGCCACGATGGGGAAGTGAGTGGAGCCATTGTACATGTGGTGGATGGGGGAAATAAATAAGGAGGCCAGTACAGGGCTTAAAATGCATAAACGTTTAGCATCAAGTTGTGTATAGTAGCAGCCACTAATAGGGAGCTCACAGGTACTAACACTCAGGGGCTCCGACCTGGTCTGGTTTCTGGACCTACTGCAGAGATTAGGCTTAAGTGTGCACCTTGGAGCTCATCTTGACACCTGGCGTGTGGTTCTGTTGGCCCAGTTGCATAAGTTAGCACCCAAGCTAAAAACAAGCCGGTGGTACTAGCCTTAGCAGGCTGTCTGAACTGGGAAACATAAAACTTAAAAGTTGAGCATGTGATGGCTATATTTTTCACCTGATTGAAAAAAGTAATTATAAAAAACAACCAGGATCTTACATTCTTGTGTATTCTTGTGTTATCCCTTCATAATGCCATATATAGGTTTAGTTTAGCACCTAAACACCCACACTACACCTGACTGATGACTACACACATAATGCTTTTCTTGTTTTGAGTTATCATTAATAAATGATTAATTCAAATTTTACTGTGTGGACCTTCCTTTGTTGTTATGGCCTAAACAATTGTGAAATGATGAGAAGTTTTGGGAAACAACAAGATAAATTGATGTGTTGTAATTGCACGAAAACTTTCTTTTAAAAACTGAATAATTTGACATCTAGTGATGACCAGAAAATAACTCATGACGTGAAAAATGTCTTGTTATAACGTTAAAATGTTTATGAATTTTGAAAAATCAAGACTTTTCGCAATACTTGGAGCAACTCAGCAGAATGGGGCAACCTTGTTTAAAACTAAGATACATTTGGTTGAAAAGGGATTTATTATGGTCTACATATCGCCACCTTCTTAAACTAATGGCCTATGTCACATTTTAAAAATGTTCAGGAAACAGAAAAAACTGAACCAAATATAGACGATATGATATTTATCAATTATTTCACACAAAACGGCTATGACAAGATATGACTATTGACATACAAATAACACTATATGTCAATTATATAACATAAGAGAATTAAATTACTTAGGCCAATGTAAGAACATGGCGTTGTGACTGAGGCAATTTTAAACCTGACTTAGGCCTGATTATTTCTGGAGAAAGTGACTTAGGCAAAACAGTGCACTGCTTTTATTCCCACTACTGTGACAGACCATGGGGAAGGGTCTGCCACAAACAGTTTAAAATTCTAGTGGAGCACACAGAGACCGTAGATGGCCCTTTAATTCAACAAAGCAAACTCAAAAGTTACAACTTAAATCACTCTTAGCTAAATCAAACAAAGGGCAGGTCAATCAAACACTGAGGAGGTTTGTGGCTCTCCTCACGTCTCCCTCCAGCTCTTCTTTGCTGGGTTTTTAAATTGTAACTAACCTATTTTCATTTAAGACTTTTCATTCTCAGTCATCTTGATTGATGCCTAATTATGTTGGAAATTGTCGAAGAACTGATGACACTGGACAGGCATGACATGTTTCATGGACTGCAGATGATGTACAGTCGGATCTCCAGCTTTTTTGCCTGGTCTGATGCTCAAGGAGTAAGAACCATTCCATTTCAGGAATTCCTCATGCTTGACCACCTTCACATGGTAGTGTGATGGTCTGATTCTTGCAGTCTGGAGTATGATCATGTAGTCGGGTGATGATATCCGTTATCATTTTGCATTCAATGGTACTATGCATGCTGTCACCCTCAATGTGTGTGTGACCTGCAACAAGGTACTTTTGTGTTATTAGTACCCTGTATTTCCTAGCAAGCTCAGAAAATGCATTTGCCACATTTGCATTGCGGTTCTGATAACCGCAACCATCACTCCACACTACTATCTCCTTGATTTCTGGATGGTCTTTGAACACACCTTCAAAATGGCGATATTGAAGGTGTGCTAATACCTCGCTACTGAGGTCGCCCTCCGAGTCTTCCCAAATATAGCACTACCCTTCCTTTGATTTCAAGTCGAAGAGGGTAAAGTTATGGACCTGCAGTTTTGTTTTGTAATGCAGGCAGCTGGCTTGGGTTTTTGGACACATCAGCACGGCTTGCAAGCCCATTGTCCAAACGGACTTCTCATTGTTCGCAGAATCCTTGTTGCGGGATTTCTCTTGCTTGCCTTCATCTTTCTGGATCACATGTGCATCATATTTGGCCTTACTGATATTCCCATGCTTGAATGAAACACAAACATCACACTGATCTTGTGGAATGAATACAGAATACTTTTCTTCATGGAACACATGTGTGAAATGTTGTATCTCAACGGCCCTCACTCCAGCAGCTGCAGCTGCCTGTTCATATTCCCAATGTCGAAGAAAGGAGACAATAAGTGTCGATGAAATATAGTTTGAAGAGACAAAATCTTAAGAATTGAAGACAAACGCAAAAGTTACTTTTCCTAGTAGCAAATTACTTTATTCTATATTGTCCCATATGGAAATGTGTTCATGCTTCATGGAGCTACAGGAGCTGTTTAGTGTCTGTAACCCACTGGGAGGCTTCATAATTAAACTATAACTTGTGAAAGTAACACACTAAATAACTACACAACATTTATAGCCTAGCCTATATTACAGTAAACATTATCACTTACCAATAGGGGACGAGCCCTGAACCATGGAAATAACTTAATTTATCTCGTAGTTTTTCTTTCTTCTTGAAGCAGCTGCCATCTTGTAAAGCTTGTAAAATGGCCTAAGTCTGAGTCACAGACAATGTGACTTAGGCCATTTTTGTTATTGCCTAAGTCACAATCTTGAGATAGGCCGTTATACTAACAGGGTAGGAACAGCATCATCTTTTCAGTAAGGATCGAGGCAAGTTTACGAGAGGTGGCCAGCATCATGAAGAGATGATTTAGGCAAAACAACTATTTTCCTCAAAACATGACTTAGGCCATTAGTTTAAGAAGGTGACAATATACAAATTGTTTTAACAGCATTCAAATGATCATTTTCAACATATTCTACAGGACAGCTCGACATATTTCTTGGCAAAAGCTGCACAAAAGCAGTTAATTAGTGAAATACCACTTCAGTGATCAGTTTAGAGGAAAGGTGTTTAACCACATACCTTTAAAATAGCTGTGGATATTAGTAAAGTGGCAATGTAGCAGGGCTTATAATCTATTAGTGTTTTAGAGAAACAAAAGTGTCACTATTACAACAGTGTCACTTACTAAATGCTGATTTATTTTAAATTGTTGCTTTTGAACTAAGATCAAAACAGTTATTTAGTGTCTGCTCTGGTTCAGTAAAATTCTATTCATAGATGTTGACTTTCTGACACTGAAACTCAAACATGAAGCAAGTGGTGTGAGCATGTCTTGCCCGTCCACGCCTTCCCATAATGACCGCTAGTGACTCAACTGGGAATAAGGCTGTGAAAGAGTGACACTGAAAAGGGATTTCTCAAGCAGGGTTGAAGAGGCCAACAAACACATCAAGGAGCCGGGTGTGTGCCATACATCACTGCCACTGACAGTGGGTAGAATGGGCTTGAGTTTGCTCTATGCCCTCTTGTCCCCTCTTTGCCCGCTCCTCCCATTCTTTTGAGGATATTGCAATAACACCTCATCTGTCATGATGAAAAACTGAAGAAGCAATTACTCATTTCTCAAAAAATATCAATTATAGTAGAAGTCATTTTTGCAAACTCGTAGCGAGATCAAGGCACGCACACAACTTTTTAGTGTTTCAATGAATGCCCTTTACCTGACCTTGTCATAGTGAGGTCACTGAGGTGGCATCGGGGCTGAATATGAAACACTGTGGGACATGTATTTCACTCATATCATAATGGGAAGCTATGTAATCGCAGGCAGAGTGACTGACAGTGTGCTGATGCTCACTGGTTCAGACAGTAGCTTATACACTTGTATCTTTTGTTTTTTTGATGTCTTTTTGATGTTTCCCCTTTTTCTCTGCTGTTTTGATTGACATTGTCCCTTGCACTGCTGACTTTGCTCACTCTATGTGTCAGATAACTGTAATAGTGGAGGTGAAGCTTCACACCGTGGAGGACAAATGATTGTTTCCAAGTATATGCCCAAAACATGAATCTATATATGAAGTTTACAGACATTGTGAATTTAAACTTTTCCTATGAAGCTCTACTGCTTAGTTGGTCTATATCCAGTTGATTGTTTCTGCCACCAACAGTCATCCATGAGCATAACATCAGACCACTGAACAAACAGAGGTCTGGAACCAGGCCGGAGGTGGTTTACAGGGCTTAAGCCTTGAATGTTTTCAGCAAAGCCACAAATCTTTACTCATCATCACACGTGGCAGTACTTGTACTAAACCCAGACCACAGCTTCGTAGGAGCCGATGTGTTTTAAACAGAGAGAAGTGCTGATGGAAGGACAAGCAGAGCCCCATGTCGTCTTCTCCCTCAGCGTGTGTAGGGGCCGCGTGGATATATTAGGACATCAGCGATTGCAATCACCAGATCTTTGACATTTAATGAGAACTGAGATGTCAAAGCTTAAAAAGATATTCACTGAAATTGATAAATAAATCATAATATTACAGTTGGCAGAACACTGATTATAACATAATATAATGATGGTAATGCTGACAGTTCACCTTCCCCGGGATAAAAGAGCAGGTGTGCCTTATTACATAATGTTACAGTTTGTTCATTCAGTGGCAGCTGATAATTACCGTGCTTCGTGTTTCAAACACAGAGGGACTGCTATATTCTGTCTCATCAAACATAACGTTTGCCATTACATTTGGCAAGTGCGCCTTGATGAATTTCTTTAATTATGTCAACTTTGCTTATTGAATTTATTGTTCCATAAGTTACCTTAAATTATTGAAATAAAATAAAATGGCATTTCAGTCAGACTTTCAGTCTCAAATTAATTACTTATACATTGTTCAAAATATAGGTTAATATGTCCATCCATCGTCCACCGCTTATCCGGAATCGGGTCGCGGGGGCAGCAGCTCCAGTAAGGAACCCCAATCTTCCCTTCTCCGGGCCCCATCCTCCAGCTCCGACTGGGAGATCCTGAGGCGTTCCCAGGCCAGTGAGGAGATATAATCTCTCCACCGAGTCCTGGGTCTTCCCCGGGGTCTCCTCCCAGCTGGACGTGCCTGGAACACCTCCCTAGGGAGGCGCCCAGGTGGCATCCTTACTAGATGCCCGAACCACCTCAACTGGCTCCTTTCAACGTAAAGGAGCAGCGGCTCTACTCCGAGTCTCTCACGGATGGCTGAGCTTCTCACCCTATCTCTAAGGGAGACGCCAGCCACCCGTCTGAGAAAACCCATTTCGGCCGCTTGTACCCGTGATCTCGTTCTTTCGGTCATGACCCAGCCTTCATGACCATAGGTGAGGGTAGGAACGAAGATCGACCGGTAGATTGAGAGCTTTGCCTTCTGGCTCAGCTCTCTTTTCGTCACAACGGTGCGGTAAAGTGACTGTAATACCGCCCCCGCTGCTCCGATTCTCCGGCCAATCTCTCGCTCCATTGTCCCCTCACTCGCGAACAAGACCCCGAGGTACTTGAACTCCTTCACTTGGGGTAATGGCTCATTCCCTACCCGGAGTAGGCAATCCACCGGTTTCCTGCTGAGAGCCATGGCCTCAGATTTGGAGGTGCTGATCCTCATCCCAACTGCTTCACACTCGGCTGCGAACCGATCCAGTGACTGTTGAAGGTCACAGACCGATAATGCCATAAGGACCACATCATCTGCAAAGAGCAGCGATGAGATCCTCAGGTCACCGAACTGCAACCCCTCTCCTCCACGACTACGCCTCGATATCCTATCCATGAAAATCACGAACAGGATTGGTGATAAAGCGCAGCCCTGGCGGAGGCCAACATTCACGGGAAACGAGTCCGACTTACTGCCGAGTATCCGGACACAACTCTCGCTTTGGGCGTACAGGGATTGGATGGCCCTCAAAAGTGACCCCCTCACCCCATACTCCCGCAGCACCTCCCACAGTATCACCCGGGGGACCCGGTCATACGCCTTCTCCAGATCCACAAAACACATGTAGACCGGATGGGCGTACTCCCAGGCCCCCTCCAGGATCCTTGCGAGAGTGAAGAGTTGGTCCGTTGTTCCACGACCAGGACGGAATCCGCATTGTTTCTCTTCAATCAGAGGTTCGACTACCGGCCGAACCCTCCTTTCCAGTACCTTGGAGTAGACTTTACCAGGGAGGCTGAGAAGTGTGATACCCCTGTAGTTGGCACACACTCTCTGGTCCCCCTTTTTAAATAGGGGAACCACCACCCCGGTCTGCCAACCCCTAGGCACTGTCCCAGACTTCCACGCAATGTTGACGAGGCGTGTCAACCAAGACAGCCCCTCAACACCCAAAGCCTTCAGCATTTCTGGACGGATCTCATCAACCCCTGCGGCTTTGCCACTGTGGAGTTGTTTGACTACCTCAGTGACTTCCGTCAGGGAAATTGACGATGATCCCCCATCAGTTTCCAGCTCTGCCTCAACCATAGAGGGCGTGTTAGTCGGATTCAGGAGTTCCTCAAAGTGCTCCTTCCACCGGCCGATAACCTTCTCAGTTGAAGTCAGCAGGGTCCCACCCTTGCTGTACACAGCTTGGATGGTTCCTCGCTTCCACCTCCTGAGGTGCCGGATGGTTTTCCAGAAGCACCTTGGTGCCGACCGAAAGTCCTTCTCCATAGCTTCTCCGAACTTCTCCCACACCCGCTGCTTTGCCTCTGACACGGCAGAAGCTGCCGCCCTTCTAGTCCTTCGATACACTGCAACTGTTTCCGGAGTCCTCCCGGATAACATAACCCGGAAGGACTCCTTCTTCAGTCGGACGGCTTCCCTGACCACCGGGGTCCACCACGGTGTTCGAGGGTTACCGCCCCTTGAGGCACCTAAGACCTTGAGACCACAGCTCATCACCGCAGCTTCAGCAATAGAGGTTTTGAACATCGCCCACTCAGGTTCAATGCCCCCAACCTCCACAGGGATGGCTGAAAAGCTCCGCCGGAGGTGTGAGTTAAAGATCCCCAGGACAGGGGCTTCCTCCAGACGTTCCCAGTTCACCCGCACTACCCGTTTGGGTTTACCAGGTCTGTCCAGAGTCTTCCCCCACCCCTTGATCCAACTCACCACCAGATGGTGATCAGTCGACAGCTCCGCCCCTCTCTTCACCCGAGTGTCCAAAACATGCGGCCTCAGGTCAGATGATACGATTACGAAATCGATCATTGACCTTTGGCCTAGGGTGCTCTGGTACCACGTGCACTTATGAGCATCCTTATGTTCGAACATGGTGTTTGTTATGGCCATTCCATGGCTAGAACAGAAGTCCAACAACAAACGACCGTTCGGGTTTAGATCAGGGAGGCCCTTCCTCCCAATCACGCCTCTCCAGGTGTCTCCATCGTTTCCCACGTGTGCGTTGAAGTCTCCCAGCAAGACTACGGAGTCCCCTACTGGAGCCCCCTGCAGGGCTCCATTCAGGGTCTCCAAGAAGGCCGAATACTCAGAACTGCGGTTTGGGGCATAGGCACAAACAACAGTCAGAGTTTTCCCCCCCATAACCCGAAGGCGTAGGGAGGCGACCCTCTCGTCCACCGGGATAAACTCCAACGTAGCGGCGCTCAGCCGGGGGCTAGTGAGTATCCCCACCCCGGCCCGACGCCTCAAACTTTGGGCAACTCCGGAGAAGAATAGAGTCCAACCCCTATCCAGGAGTACGGTTCCAGAGCCAAGACTGTGCGTGGAGGTAAGCCCCACCAGATCCAACTGGTAGCGATCCACCTCCCGCACTAGTTCCGGCTCCTTCCCCCACAGAGAGGTGACGTTCCACGTCCCCAGAGCCAGCCTCTGCTGCCCGGGTCTGGTCCGTCGAGGTCCCTGACCATCACTGCCACCCATGTGACAGCGCACCCGACCCCAGCGGTTTTTCCCATGAGTGGTGGGCCCACAGGATGGATGGATGGGAGGCACCACGTAGCTTCTTCGGGCTGTGCCCGACCGGGCCCCGTGGCAAACATCGGCCACCAGGCGCTCGCTGTCGGGCCCTCCCTCTGGGCCTGGCTCCAGACGGGGGCCCCGGGCTTCCTCCGGGCAGGGTCTCTCCTTTCCTTTTCCTTTCTTTCAAGAAGTCGTTTTTGAACCATTCTTAGTCTGGCCCCTCACCTGAGACCAATTTGCCTTGGGAGACCCTACCAGGAGCACTAGGCTCCAGACAACACAGCTCTCAGGTTCATAGGGACACACAAACCTCTCCACCACGATAAGGTGATGGTTCCCAGAGAGGGTTAATATGTATTTAATACATTTGTATATATGTTAAAGGAGGCAACAACAGTTTTTTAGAGATGTAACTGTGTTTGAAGTCGCCAACTGAAGTACCTTGTTGTCCCCTTATCAAAATCAGACCTGCTCACTGGCATACAGTGTTAATTAAGGCACTGCAGCTCTGCAGCCAGTGTACTCAAACTCGATATTCATGTCACTCTCACACAATCATTTCCATATCCATATCAGCGCAAACAGTCTCCATCTGACAACTGCAAGCCACGTCTGGAGCCCGGGTGTCAGCAGCAGAGGGGTGCACACTGTGTACACAGTCCCACATTTCAAACAGTGGCTCACGAAAAGAATTTCTTGTCAAAACACGAGGGTTTTGGAGAAGGAAACTGCCGGAAGTTCCACAAGTGTCTTCCCTTGCCAGAAGCTGTGTGTGTCAGATCTAAAGCAGGCCTGTCTCTACAGCAACAGTTTACATGATCAGAGGAATGGTCCTCTATAGAGGACACACCGTCTGTGGGCCATTTAAATTATGTGAGGGAAGCTTCGTCTTGTCCTGGGCCTGAAGGCTGACGGCTAATCTTATTTTAATCATTCTTCTCTAGCAAAGAGATTCAAAGTTGATCCCTAAAACTCTGGAAAACAAAACAAAAGTGAATGAAGGAACAGAATCTGTTTAATATTGGAGTAATCTGTAATCTCCAAAGCGTCAGTATTTACATGTACATAAGGCTTTAAATCTTTACTGGAGTCACTTCTCGTCTTCTATCAAATTATCTGTATTTGAGGGAGAACTGTCTGTTTGCAATTGAAAAGTAGTTTTCCATGCGAGTCATGCGTGTGTACTTTATTCTTACAGGCATTATTAGCAACCTACCTTAACTGTTACTGTTGTAAGTAAACTGCTAAATTACTCTGTTGGTGCTTCACTGCTGTATTACTGTAACACCACCCTTCAGATTTGAGGTCCACTCTGATTTGTAGAAACCAAGACACATTGCTCAGATTTATGATCTGGCCAACGGAGATGCACTAAATCTCACAAAAATGTCTTCTTATCTAAATCTTATGTGTACTTTCTCCAATGTGAGGCACGTGATGGAATGGTGTAACATGCCCAGATAACTGAAAGCCAGAGCCCTTTGACTTTTTAATTCATCATTTCCCTCTTAACAAAAAACATTTTGTCCACATTCTGTAATATTTTCACATTTATATCATTGCCTCAGAGCAGTTGTAAAGTGTCTGAGGGTGTGCATCAGACATCCCAAAGCTCTAACAGAATGCCCTATACACTCCTCTCCATTAACCCTCAGAGCCGGACGGCTGCTGCTTTGCATTTGTCAGATACAAATAGCACTAAATTAATGTCCACAATCACATATGATTGACCCACTCTGTATTTCTCCAAGATGAAACATGTGACCTCTTCTGTCTCGATGTGTCCATAAGTTGTGCTCCTGTTCCTGTACTTCATGAAATCCACACGTTTACACTGAGTGGAATGTAAACACAATACTTCTCCACACAGTCGGGCCAGAGCCAGGTTACATGAGAAAACAGGTTGAGAGCAGAATCCTGAGCACATGTAAACAGAGCCAGTGAAGCAGCCCGTCATTAGATCAGGATCCACGAGTTCCTCCTGCCTGCTTGCTGCAGAGCTGTTACTCCAAGAAGAGCTGGCTGGCTGCCCGCCAAACTTATCCACTACAAAGGACTACTGATTCAAACTTCTTTTCCTGTTTAGACAAGGGCCTGAGGTATGCAACATGGCTCCCAGGACCAAATGCGTCATAGTGAGAGTGCAGCCCTGGTGGGAATCAAATTAATATACTGTACAGTATATAGTTTACAGTGTGAATGGGATGGAGTGCATTGACAAAAAAAACCTTTTATGTGCTCTGAAAACCTCTAAATGTAAAGTTTCTAACAGCTTGGGCAGTTTGAAGGGGTGGAAATGTTTACAAAAGTTTTTGAGTTCTAGTACTTAAAGTGGTACAGTTCATATAAAACAGATTCTCCCCTTCTTAGTACAAACCCTTCTTCCTTTAGGCTTGAAAAGTGAGTGTTAAACGTGTTCCATCCTTCATGGAGAGCAGCAAGTGTAGGTCAGGTGGAATGTCAGCCACAGGTACAGATTACAGTACCGGTAAGTACTCCTGATGAGGGAGTAAAGACACTGCCCCAGGACCAGAGTGCTGTCCTGCAGACAACAGAGAGGAGATATGTGAAGGGAAGCTTTGAGAGGCCATCAGTGGTCCAGCTTCCTGAACAATGTTGGTAACGAAACATAGAAAAAGATTTACAGCAATTGGGGATATTTCTAAGAGTCGATGGTATGCATACATAATGACTCATAATATGCCACACATTCACAATTTAGATAGTTTTGTCTTTAAGCTCATCCCAGCAGTCCTCACTCTTCAGTCTTCCTTCTCTCAATACATGCCAGTTTCCTTATTTGACCGCTCCTCACTCATTTGACCCTGAAATAGTTCCTGTCTGTTTTCATGAAGGCCGTTCCAAAGCTCTTATTTCTGTGTGGACGAGTGAGGAGACGTGAGTCTTTATTAATGGACGCTACAGCTGATAGAACACGATGAGAAAGCCCATCACAACATCACAGCAGCTTCATTATAAGCAGTATTGTTCTTTCCATGATCTCTTACTTTTCTTCTTCATGTGTATTACTGATAACTAGTTTCAGAAAAAGCACATTCTAATAGTCCATACATCAGGTAGAAACTTTATTGGGAGATAGATTTACATCATTTCCACTTTCCCTAAACCATTTGGGCTAATTCACCATTTCCTAAAATGATTGAAAATCTATTAATTTAAATATTCGGCTCATAGCTGGAAGCCTATTATTAAATAATGAATTTACAAAGAAAATATCACTAAATGCAGACGGAAATAATATCTCGTGTGCAGTCGTCGTCTGAGCCGCTGTAGTTCACCTGACCTGAGAGAACAGTCGAAATGTGCACATTTTTGTCAGACACTTTGTTGTCTGGGGGAAACACACAGAGAGACTCAAAAAACATGTTACTGATACACACACTTACAAAAAAACACACACATACACACTCACACACACACACATGTACACACTCACACACGCACACACTCTCACATTATCGATAATGGCAAAAGGTTTACCAATAGGCCTACAGTGTGTTTGTCGAGATGGCAAGCTCGGAGGAGAAGTAGGGAGGAAAAGGACAAAAAGAACAGAAAAGAAAGGAGGAAGAAAAACAGGGAGGGCCTCCAAAATGATTTAGGAACAAAGAAAGTCATAAAAGTGTGTGTTATTGCGGGGACCACTGGGTGTAAACTGGATCTTATATTTTATATTAAAGAAAGAAAGAAAAGAAGCCCCATCAATTCATTATATAATGCTGTAAATAATTAAACATGAATACACACTCCTAACACATACACACTCGCACACATATATACATTCCTACATGCTTTTGATTCAACATAGAGAATCACACATTTACATACATGTTCACACATTTTTTATATTTATATACAGACAGACAGATATTAAAAGATGCATATGAGTAATTACGGGTCATTTAGTCTTGCATTGAACTAACTACAGGGACAGTCTCCCTGGAGCAGCTCAGGGTTAAGTGCTTTGCTCAGGGGTACAATGGTGGCAGCACTGATATTGAACTCACAACCATCTGGTGTTGTATTTGGAAGGCGTACCACTACACCACTAGGCCATCACCAGCAGCAGATAGAATAGATTTAAATGGAATTATAATTAAATCTTTTAATGGAGTCATTTTCGATGTGGGAGTATAATCTATAAAGCTGTTCTACCGTCAGAGCAACTCTTCTTCCCTTCTCGCAGTATTGTTTCATGATTGGTAGTTGTTTCCAACAAAATCTCCAAATAAAAATGGTAAAACCTGCAAAATAACCACATTTGTGAAGCAGTCTGCCTAACTGCATTTACAGAGTCTTAGATTAAGAATTCCACTCGTCTTATTTTTCTCGTTTCCAGGGTGAACAGCTTTTCTTCATAAATGAAATGGTGCAACATTAACGTCACATCGAAATGGGGTTTATAATGCATAATGTCGACACAATGATCTCTGAAACATGAAAATACTGCAGCTTATTCAAACAGTCCTGTTTGACTCCAATTGAATAGAAATCATTAAATCTGAGTCTGACATGTTGCTGATCATTTTCTTTGCCGTGCTTCTTAACTTAACTTAACTTCATGAAAGACAGACTGCGCAAAAGTGACACAACGTGTTTTCTGAAAAGCTCCTTGACCATGTCCCAAAATAAACAGCACACTTCATGCGTTATCTTTGGTGCCAACAGGAGGTAGAGGTAGTCGGAAAGTCGGTGGTTCGATCCACCGCCCCTGCAGTCAGCATGTCCAAGTGTCCTTGGGCAAGATACTAAAACCCAAACTGCTCCTGATGGCCAACGGTGTGTGTGAAATGGTTATCACTACTGACGAGCTGAAGTGCACCATGTATGGTAGCATCTGACTCTGTGTGAATGAGTGAATGCTGACATGTGTTGTAAATGCGCTATATAAAAGCAGTCCATTTACCATTTGTTGTTTACAGGTCATTAAATACAGTTATATTTGCTTAAGGACATCTTCCAACATCTATAGTCGTTACACTAGTCATGCATTCTGTCTTCAGATTAGTTCATCAATAACTCGACATACTCTTTGTCATGTTTCACCTGCAGACGGTTCAGCCCTTCACTTCTTGACTACACTTGTTAAATCCATTAACCCTCATCCTACTGACAGAGTGTGATAGTGTGTGGTACATTTGTTTCTACAAAAGAGGGAGTTGAGTCGCTGGGAGTGGCAACTTACATCAGATATACCTGATGAACTGTGGTCATAAACTGGAAAATAAACATTGGACATAGATGTTGTGGTGGACTGGTGGTTTCTATGGTGATGTCCTTGAGCAGCCATCTTGGCTGCATAAAATTGTCAAGTCATGTCCATCTGATATGGCTTGTAATTCATGAAAAAGGCAAATTACTTTCTTTACCTCTGTAGATATTGGACATGTGTGCGTTCTCACTGTGCAGCATGAATTCTTGAGATAAGCTCTAGTACCTCGGCTCTGCTGTTGGTTCATATGGAGGTAGAACATAGAGCTGAGCTGTGGTGGATGAGACAATTTGCACACCCAGTAAAGCTGGCATTCCTCAGTTACGATGATGTACTGTCGTGTTGTGGTGTTCAGATCCCCAATACAGATCAGCTGTGGTTTGAGTGTCTGGGAGTCATTGCAGAGGGACTGCAAGGGGGGGGGGGGGTTACATTTCAGGTATGTTGATGGACATGCTATATCACGTTAGATAATAGAGGTATCATTACAAACAACACACAGTCCTTGCAAAACATACTGGTACAAAATCAAGTTAGATATCATCAAGGAAAAATCAAGGAAGGATATTGCAGAATCTCTGCCACCTTATTTTGAAGTAGAGACTGCGGGCATCAAAAAGTACTCATTCTGCACAACGATATTATTTAATTATTGATGCAACAAAGGAGAGATTTGCCGATTCTGAACCTTATCTCTAACTATCTGAGTTAGGTATATAGGGTGAAAAACGCCTGCAGCTCTCTGATTCTGGGCGGCAGAAATGTGTTGTACTTCCTGCATCCAGTGACATCATTTGACGTGGTGCAATTGGAGGCAAGGAAGAACTAAAAACTACCTGAGCTTGGATTTCTGGTCTCTGCCTCTTGGTAGCCAGGTGGCGTGTTCCAGATGGCGCTCAAAAGCAGAACTTCCTTGTTCTCTTTGCTTGTCATGCAAACTAGTTGTTCCCAACAGAAAAAAGGTCATCCCAAAATACAGTATGAGTGCAGAGGATGTGACGGAGGAGGATTTTTAATGTGTACATTTTATAGTATTTAGATGACTTGAAATCAGAAGGTGGATTTTTCTGTTTAGGTGTAAGAATATTTGCATTATTGACCATTTGTGAGTTTATTTTGTTTATTTATCAGACTAAAAAAGTTAAGAGAGCTTGTGTAATGTAGTGAACTCGCCGCTCGGGCGCAATGCATCCTGGTACATGTTGGCACACCAGGCATGACTCTGGTGAGAAATCAGCTTTCTCATTCAATGTATTTCTTCAGTGGACTACATTTACCATCAGCACTGATTAGACCTCAACATAAAAGATGGCAAAGTTTCCTTTTAATGTGTTCATCACTTTAATTTTGCAGCAATTGTTCTTTGTACTATATATACTGCCGGGTAGCTGGTGAATTTCACTAAGGGATCAATAAAGTTTATCTTAATGTGTAACAAGACTTGAAATGTACATAAAATAATTAAAATAAAATAAAATAAACATATTTTCTATTATTAGTACAAATAACAAACCATAATAAACTCATATAATATTGAGGAAACAAATAACCTGCATGTGTTTGGGGTAGTGCTTCTGTACTATCAAAAAGAATGGAAATCTGTCAAAGTTCTTAATGTCAATGCATTCTTGAAAATCAGAACAATATTTCAGAACTCTATCAAGAGCAAAGCCACGTTGATCTGACACTGTTTGATTTATGATATGCTTGACACTGTGCCATTTTACATCTTTAAAGATTGTACCAAGACCTTCAAGGTCCTGGGGGTGAGAAGGAGACACCATTTAAATACATTTTACTGTGAAGACTTTGTAAATAAATATAGATCTAGAGTTTATCAGACCATGTGACGATGACACCAAAGCAGGGGTTACCAAACTTTGCAGGCTTGACTACAATTCGATTTTTTGCTCTGGCTTTTGAGGAGGTTAAACATAAAAGCCATGTTAATATGTGCAGAATAAATGTGTAGATTTACAGTTGAGTTCAGCGTGAGGATATATGGAGAACTTATCGTAGAATTAATGCAATCTTAAGTCTGTAAAAGTAATGTAAGAGGGGCACTTAAAAAATACTATAGCAGCGATCAGGTCAACCCTCGGAACAAGTTAGCCGCTCATGTGGTGGGGGGTTGTTGACAGGCGGTGTCACGGCTGAAGGAAGCAGCTTAGGCAGGGGGGACAAACACACTGACTCTAAGGCAGGCAGAATGAGGTGAAGTAACGTCATGTTATGAAAAATGCACTTTTTCATGGCTTTTAAACATAAACATGTGTCCCTGGTGTGTAGACACCCCTGAAGTTTCAGAAAAGACAGTGCTCTTTTCCTCCTGCTCTAGCTATCAGAAAAGCTCTGTAAAAAAGAACGAATCAGACTCGTCTCTTCCGGTCACACGTGGCCGATACGGAATACAGCTATAGTTAAGCGGACAGTATGAGAAGAATAACGTTTTTTTTTAACATAATGGTATGTAATCATGTTCTAGTATAAACCCAACATACAAAAATGAACCTGAAAAGTTGCATAATATGTGACCTTTAAGACACTTTAATGATCTTCAACAGACTTACAGGCTGATGAGATGACATGCAGGCAGGCAAGCAGGAACAAGCAACAGGATGATGCAGGAACTGGTAGCAGCAACACAGGGAAAATACACGGGGACCTGTGCAGATGATCCTACGGGAAGCTGGTGAGGCAGATGAGAACTGGAATGTCTGGGGAAAGGAAGGGACACACATGGTCAGGGAGAAGTAAGCAGGGGCTGAGGTGAACTGAGTATGCGGTGCCAGCAGCACAGGAGCAGGCAGGCAGACATGGACAGGCGCCGAGATGCCCAAGCGTCGGCCGTCACAACTACCATTAGCAAATGGCAAGAGTGACTGCCACCTGTAACGTTAGCTGACAAAGGCTAAATCCAATTTCAGCCAAATAAAATGGCTGTTAAGTACCACCTAACATAGCTAACCGCTAATTTATTTGCTAAATATTTTCCGTTTCACAAGGAATAAAAGTAAGCGTTAACGTTACCCTGTATTAACTAAATGTAATCCTTAACTACAGCGAGTAAATTCTGATTGTAAGCAACACAACACATGTATCTGGTTCACAGTCACACTTTATTACAGTGTTGACAGATGACAGTATGAATTATACAATGTTCTCCACAGAAAGGATATCAGACAGAAAATCTGCAGCTTTGACAAACATTTCACATCATACATACGAGAACAACTGTCCGACAAGTAAAAGATCAAAGTTACTCTGTGAAACATGTAGCTGCTGATACTATATGTTGACATGGTACAGGAGAAAAGTCTTTACCAACATGTTGCTGCCTCATTATGGTCTGTCACTTGTCTGATGTTACCAATATGTGGTCAGGATTACATATGGGGACAGTTGCTAAATTGTGTCGGGTTTTTGGTTTATAAACTTTTACTTTGGTTAATATTCATGAAAGCATGAGCATGAAATGTTACCCAGCCTAGCTATGTAGCGCTGGCGGTTGAGCTCAAGGTAAACCAATTATAAGTGTGCATTATAAAGTATACTAGAAGAAAAACTTAACTAACAGGTGCTTCTAATTGCAACGTTCCCCGACATCTAGACGAGAACGAAAAGAAAGAGGGGACAGAATGCAGTGCTTCAAAAGGACAAGCCAGCTGATGTGATTGGCTTCGATATTTCCTGAGCTTCCAATACTTCCTCTTTATTTAATGAATGTTTTTAATTATTTTTACAGATTGTTTGTGGTTTCATTTCAAAGACATATACATTTACATTAAAGCGCCTAAAGAAAACTAACTGTGAGTTGTGAGTTAATAAATGATGGTGGGTTTTATGGACTGGCAAACAAATTATAATAGAAGTTTAAATCATTTAATTCTTCTATTGGGGCCAAAACTATTTCCAATGTAAATAACACATTTGGTTTCTGAGTTATATATTTTGTATCTCTGTCAAAAAAGCTATTATTGAAGGAAAAACATAAATTCGGCAGCTGATTCATTACATTTCACGAGCAGGGTATGTTTGGAAAAACCCACTCCATCTAGACTTTTTGAACAGATTCCTTTCTTCTGTGTTGATATAAATTGTTGTAATCTTTTGTCTTTGGGTAATGAAGGTGACTAATAAACTGATGACCCTTACATCATAAGTGATATAATGGTCTCTGCACAGTTTTTATATTTGAAGTCTGTATGTTACATATTACAGGCATTTCCCGAGAAAAAACCCCAAAAGCAAATAGGCCTACATGTAAATGACAAACTTCAGCAAATGAGCACATGAGTGACAAATGGAAAGTGTATTATATACATATGATTAAATCTGAACGGATTTCAGTCAGAGGTCTCTATGAAGGAACAACGTATTTAAGGCTTCCTTTCACATCTACACTAGAAGATGTTTTAATATTCAAAAGAGACTTGGAAGCGGTATTTGTTTTAATTCTTCTCAGTGAAGAAGTAATGTCTGTTTGTAAAAATATACTTATGTTTAGGATAACATTGCTGACTTCAGTTAAGCGCAGCTGCGTAAAAAGGCTACTCAATACATACATTTTATTTGTTATTATAACCACTGTTTCTGTATTTTTGTCCAAGTGGTGGACGACCACGCTACCGCCCTGTTGTGTTGCAAAGAAAGCTGCAGGGACTGCCCGTGCCAGCCCTGATCATCTTCTCTCGCTGCATTCACTTGTTCTCGGATATCGGAGTTTTGCTCATGCAAATTTCGGGACCAGTCACAAATTTTCATATATTTTTTAATTAGATTGTCCTTATGACTTATTTGAATTATTCAGTTGTAGCATGCTAGTTTGGCGCCCATAGGAAGGGCTGGGCCTGTTGCAATTGAAACGGGTAAAACATACAGTAGCTAAAGCCGCTACTGTATACAACATTGACGTTAGAAGCTTTCTTATAAATACTGCGTTCCATCAGGGATGCATCAGAAGCTTCATGTGAAAGAAAGGTTTCTTTTAAAGATCACATGTACTTTTTGCATTTGTTAAATAGTACAGCTGAAGATAGACAAGGAAGGGTCGGATTCGAACCGGTGCTAGGGACTCAGCCTTAGTACATGGCTGTCCGCTCTACCAGGTGAGTTTTTTAATATTAAAAATTGTCTGTTTATATTCCTCCCAGAATTCACAGAATAAAAAAATCAGCATTCTAGCATTGTCAGTTTGTCAGTTTTCATTGACGAACAGGAAAGTCTTGATCATCATGGGGATATGTGCAGTGGCTGAGGTCAGTTCGAAAGCTTTTAGTGGAGTAAAACATCATCTCCATTTACTGAGGATATGACAGCATCAATATTCATCTTCATCACAGTTAGGATCAGAGACAAGATCAAATGCCTGTGTTAACCTTCAGCATTAACAGGATCACTGAGCAGCAGGCATGCATCACTAACAGCTGACCAGTGATCAGTGAGAGGGAAACTGACATCAGTTTAGTGTGAAGATAGAGAATAACGCATTAACACTAAAGAAAATCAGTCCATGGAAGCTGTTTTTCTAATATTGTATTCTACTACTACTACTACTACTACTACTACTACTACTACTACTACTACTACTGTATCCAAGTCAAAGTATTTCTTTCAATGTAGGAAGATTTAGGTTTGCAGAAGAGGATGTAGAGAGGAGGTTGTGTTGAATGAATTGTTTAACTAGAGACTAGGGGTGAAACTGAAACTGTGAAATTGAAACCGTGACACATACGTCCACATCGTGGTCCCCCCCGCTGCCTGTTGAACTCTCATCACGTTATGAGGCGGAGCTCTGAGGATGGATGCTAATAATCCTGAGATTACTAATGGACCAAGACGGAAGTTGGCAATGTTAAATGTAATGTTTTAAAGGGAAGTTATACTCTTATGGAGTGGCATAAATGATGTAAGTGCTTTTTGCTAATGATAATGTGTTGAACTCATACTGTATATTTGGGGGATATATGTACATTTGAAATTAAATAAATGTTCACATTTGATTATTCCCTGGATATTGAATATGTTTTAGGATAAATGTTCTCAAACCTATTCTGTGCACGGTGCATCATGGTAGCTTTAGCTAATGTAAATGAGATGTGTATAAAGATTCAGAGTTGAAAGGAAATTGAACCGTAAGCTACTCCAACTCCCTTCTCTGGATTGAAGTACTGTATTGATGGATGGACTAACAGACCGACAGATCATCATCACCATCCTTAAAGTAAAAAAAAAGATAAAGAGATAAAACGTGATAATAATAATAATAATAATAATAATAATAATAATAATAATAATAATACATTTTATTTGTAAAGCGCCTTTCCAAGCTAAAAGCAATCTCAAGGCGATTAAATCCAAAAGGTTTATTAAGCATATTAAACAGACTCATTCTGTCTGTTCTGTACTGAACATTTTTAATGCCATAAACAAATCATAAATCTTATCTCTGAGCATCCAAATAAATTAGCAGCCATCATTATGACAGGTGTGTGTGTTTCAATTGGCTTCCTTCAACAGTACATTCCATCGCAGCGAAACAGCTTAACCACAATACAACTTCTGTTCTTCAGGTGAAACAAAGGAGGTTTGTGCTGTCTGTCTGTTAGGAGGCTGAACTGCCCCGCGGGCAAATACTTCACGCGGCTGACGCACTGTTATTGTTTATACAGGCATATACAAAATAGCTGCAGATATGAAATCTGGCTCATACAAGAGGGTTGTACTAGGATGCTGATTTAAAAAATACATATAAATATTTAATAATAGAGCAAAGGTAAAGGTAAAGATTACAAAGCCATATTAGCATATTAGTATTAGCAATAAACATGCTCCAAGTTTTTCCTTCAAGCTGTATTCGTAGATATTAATGTCTCAGTTCCCTGAGGTAACTGCCAAGACCTGCATTTCATTGAATGGGAGTGTCAGGAGTGTCAGTTGGGTGCAGACCTGAATGCACTTGCTTGTGACGCCGACATGTTCTAATGACTCTCACAAACAGCAGAAGGAGGGAGATGTATTTAACCTCTTTTAGCTCCCTGGTGATATGTGCCTTTAAGGTTTGGGTAGGTTTAGGCACAAAAAACACTTGGTTAAAGTTTGTGAATAATAATAATTTTCTAGTGAGTCAATTTTAGAAAAAGCTGCGTCTGTGATTGAAGGTTTGGGATGAAAACATTAACAGCTGTATTTCATTTACTTTGGGGAATTTCTACAATATGTGTTTTAGTTTCCTCAAGCAATATTTCAAGCACAGACTGACAGCGGGCTCTCACCAAACAGAAGCTGAAGAAACTCCACTGATCACTGCAGTCAGAGAGCACAACTGAAATCCCATCAGAGACAGGGCAGGAAAAGAGCAGAAACAGTAATGCTTCCAGAAATACTTTACTGATAGTGGACACATCACAGGCTATGTATTATCATGGAAACCATTAGTGGTTGTGAAATGTTTGGATATGAATGAATAGATAGGAGACAAGAACACACCTTTGACAGGTCTGAAATACCCTGCCCATGCAGTGATTAAACTAAACGTTGTAAATGATCTGCGCATGACATCTATGTTGTGGTTAAGGTCAGAGAAGATTGGCAAAAGGTGAACAATTAGGTTGGTGACCATGAACTGCAGAACCAGATACCTTTGTTTTATCTCTCTAATGTTTCTAATAAAGGCATAAAATGCCACGTAGAAATAACAACATTAATGGAAGACTGGTGCCAAACACAATCACAAGTGTTCAATCAATCTGATGTAGCTGTACATGAAGTTCAGAGGCCACCTGGTCATGGTGCATGACATGCTCTGCAGGTACACATGAGTAAAATAGATATCAAATGTGACACGGTTGATGGGTTTTTGCTTGAGACAGGGGTATTCAGTTCAAATTCAAAGAGGTCCAGTTAGAAAGAAATGTCCCTAAGCAAATGTCTGGAACATTGGTCAGTGCTGTGGCCGTGCCCCTGCAGATCTCCTGGGTTTCCTGTGCTTCCCTCTCTTCTGTGTTTCTAGCACCTCACTGCTTTAGGTCCTTCTTTCTTTCCTTCCTTCCTTTTTTTCTTCTCTTCTGCAAGTAATCCCCTAATTCTGCCGGACCAAACACCACCAAGGGTAGAGAGACCGCCCAGGAGGAGAGGAAAGAGAGCCGAGAGGGGAGCTAAGCTAACACAGCTAGGTCTTATAAGGCTTCCACTATTCCGCAGGACTCCAATGACACGCGAGGAACAACCTCTGTGTTTACATCAACCTCTGATTTTACATCAACGATGCTCGGTGCTCAAACGTCAACGTTGATGGACAATGTTTCCCTGATTTGGATTATTTTATGTTAAAAATGGCGGATCATATTATGTTCAAAGAGAACACCTTTGTGTTTGTTTGTTTGTTTATATTTCTCCTGTTTCAAATCTGAAAAATGCACAACAGGAATGAACTACTGTTTTGGGCCGGTTCTGTTGTTAAAGGTGTAGCATAATGGACTAAACTACAACTGCATTTCGTTTTGTAACCCTGGGTTAAAGAATGACAATAAAAGCTCCCTGAATCCTTGAGTATGAAGTGTTTCACTCTTTGAGTGTAGCCGTGCCTGCACCCATCCGTAGCATCAGATATGAGGAGGAGGGACTGTGCATCAAGACATCAGCTCCTGCAGCAGAATATCAACTGTTCTGTCTTTAATGTGTAAATGTCTGACAATGGACACACACACACACAGTGAGAGAGTTTAGGGCAGGAATTTGGGGAGTTGGTCGATGGTAAGTCTTAAAATAACAATCACCTGTATGTGTTCGCTCACAGAGCTCCACAGTGTTGAGAACCTGTTTTCCATCCAGCTTCTTATTCTGACGTATCAATGCACGACTCAACATGTTGGGTCCTCTCAGGTACAACGTCCCAAAACACACTCAGCATGGATGAACGTATACAGTATGAAGTTTTCCTAAATTATTTATTCCAATTATGGTTCATCTTATCCTGCATCACATTGTTGAGTATTTCAATATAATCAGAACATTTTTATTTGCCATTTGGCAGTGGGGGTGAACAGACAGGGGGGGGCAGACAGTGTCCAGGGGCCGGGGGGGTGCTCGTACGATACGGCTGACTTCCTGCAGAGGTGGTAGTGCAGCCACACTGTGCCGCAGGCTCTCCATGGTAGCACAGTTAAAGTTCACCAGCAGCACCACCTTCCACACCTTTCTCCACAGTGTATAGGAACATAAGCAGAAAATGTATTGTGTGTGTGAAATGGGGTATTTTCTCATTAGTTTGTGCATTATGTGTCCAGGTGGTAAATGAAAAAAGGTCTTTGTTAATACATGCCATAGTTTCAGTGTGTGAAGCGCAAAGTTATTTCAGCGTTGTTTTCTTGGTACAGACATTAAAGGAAGTAACTGTAGTTACGCTGCCATAGCTACTGCATTACTGTAACACAACTTCCTCATTACTTTTCACTTTCTCAGATTGTTTTTAGATTACTTTTTCCAGAACACACTGACTTGATTGTGCTGAGCACATGTCTATGTCTCATTGTTTCAAAGAAAGAAAAAAAATGCTATAAGCTGGACATCAGGACTATTGAAAGACAATGTATCAATGCATCAATGCACGACTCAACATGTTGGGTCCTCCCAGGTACAACGTCCCAAAACATTCTCAGCATGGATGAACGTATACAGTATGAAGTTTTCCTAAATTATTTATTCCAATTATGGTTCATCTTATCCTGCATCACATTGTTGAGTATTTCAATATAATCATAACATTTTTATTTACCTCAATGTGATTTTAAATTGCTCACAGCAGTTGGCAGTGGGGGTGACATGTTACGATTGACATCATTATAAAGTCTGCAATCATTGTCAGTTTTTTTTATAATATATTAGTAAATAATTACTACCAACATGTTTCACTTTATATTTGCTATACATATGGATTGCATAGCATAGCTGCCTCCACTGGCGCTCATGTATAACTCTAACACTCTAACATACAGTACGTGCACCATCTCAGTCTGTGTCTTATCTCCTGTCTGTATCTCGGAGATGAAGAAACAGACAAAAGCCATATTGTCCAACTTCGGCAACTGAAAGTGATCCCAAAATGCGCCAAAAGAATGAAAGGTGTTTTCCAAAAGCATCTCTTTGACAAATAAGCATTGTTTGAAAATTGGCAGCTGGAAGCTGTGAAGGATTCCTCCTTTCAAAACATTCCTTCTTATTGTCACCAACACCCAACACCTGACTTCCAGCTCCAGTCCTTATTAAACCAATAAATTGTTGATGGCATGACACCTGCTGTAGAACACAAAGCATGTCCTTCCTGTGTAAATGAACGGCTGTTTCTGCCCAGACAAACACCACCAACATCAATGTCTGCCTGGATGTCTTTTCTACGGTTGTTCACTTGAAGTTCCACCAGTTTGTTAGAATGTTTTGTAGGAAATATTGTATCATATGTATTTTTCTGTCAAAGTCAAGCCACCAACACTGCATACATGTTGTAAATCACTTGTTATAGCCCTACTGAATGCCACCTGTTCATGAGGAGGTATTAAATTTGATCATTACACTATTCAAACCTCTTTAAATTGCTGTATAAAGTTCTGCTGTTTGTGAGCATGTATAATTCGCAAAAATGTCACCAAGGAGTAAAAAAAAGTGTGTTTTTGCTTGCTGTCAGTAAGCAGCAGGCAAAAACACATTTAGCAGTGTCAGTATTGGTATAAGAGGATTGTTGTTCAGAAAATGTTGAAATATTAATATCATCAGAGCAGCGCTGTACCTTGACTGACATAAATAGAGTGTGTGTGTGTGTGTGTGTGTGTATGTGTGTGGGTGGGACATCGGTACTAGAAACATGTTTCCAGAGGACATTAATGATGGTGTGACATTTAAACAGTATGTAATACACAGAGAGAGGTGTGTGCTGTGAGCCTCATTTGAAGCCAGTTAAATAACGACAGTAGAAGGTTGGATGTGAATAACGTTTGCGAAACGTTAGGTCAGCTGGCTTTGTTTACATGAAGGCCCGTCTGCTCCGGTGATACATGCCGGTCTGTGTGTACAGACGCAGCACTACTGTGTGTGTTTACATGTACATGATAGATTGCCCTCAAGGTACCCATTTGAAAAACAAATGGTCAAACTACTGAATTTCGAAAAACAGTGATTCCTTCACTTGGCAAGTTGTGTAGCTTTGATTAGCGTTAGCATCCAGCCGTTAGTTTGTTCAGGCCGGTGTTCTATGGAGAAGTTCGGTTCTAAATTAATGTTATTTATACCATGTCTTAACTTTTGTACTAGGTTTATTGTTATGCACTAAATCACTAAGACAAATTCCTTGTATGTGCTGTTTCGCAATGAAACGATTAGTGTAACAAGTGTGTGGGCGAGCAGGGAGAGAGAGCGAGAGAGAGCTGTGGGTGAGCTCACAGCAGACAAGAAGCCCCTCATTGCAGTGACCGCGGACATAACAAACGTAAACAAAAGCTGATGTTGGATGCAAAGCAAGTTACATCTTTAAACATTTTAATTGACAGAAGTAGCATATGAAGTGAAACCATGTGAGACTGTCATAATGCATAGTTTACTTTAAAAATTAACATTGGACCAGTGCAGTGGTACATTTCTATAAAACTTTTAAAACGTATAAAACTCCCACTAATGTTAATTGATTGAACCAGCCATTAGCATTAGCATCCTTTAGTAGCTAAAGCTGGCAAGCAAGCTATTAGTTACAGTGAGATAATCCTATTTGGACAAATTTGCTACAGTTGACGTTCCGTGTTGCTTCATGCCATGCTGCGTGTCATGTTCTGTCTCTGAATGTGTATTGTTGAAGCCTTATTACACATAGTAAGCATACACATAAGAGATTAATTTTTTACTTTGAAAGTTGTTTATGGTTACTATTTTTGTATTTCGTTCTGTCAATCATTTTTAACAGACTCCACTGTTTTTCATTTGTGGTATGTTTCAATTTAATTCAGCTAACTAGCTAATTAGCTAAGGTCTATTTGCAATTGCATCCTTATTTCTTGATATGCAGGTAGTGTTTGTATTCCAGCTGCACTGTTGTAATATGTTTTTATTTGCTGCAATGTTATAATAATTTAGTATTTTATGCACCATTGATGTTTGTGAATGTGCTGCACAGCTTACTCCACCGGGTGGTGCCTTTGAGTGAGTCCAGTAAGTTTTGAGGCAGAAGTAGTAGAAGAAGAATAATTCATGTTCGGTGTTTAATAATTGCAGTTTGTGAAATAGTTTTTCAACAGCAGGAAAAATGTGCTGGACAACTGTAGAGAACAAAAACATTATGCTTATTTGTTTTTGTTGTAAAATGGAAAAATTAAATCATCCCAATTTCCGCCGGAGTCTCACCTTGGTGTGTTATTCCAGGTAACCCCAAATAGAAATATGCAGCAACAGATGTTTAAATAACTTTTTTTTTCCACACACATATGAGCAAGTATTAATGTTTGAGATGCATAAAGGACCACCTTATAATGTTGAAGCAAACGTTATTGCTCCCGTTGTTTCGTAAAACTTTATGTAGTATTTCTTACGACCTTGCAAGATGCAACTACGGTTAATGTTAACGTTTGCTTTTGCAGTATTTCTCGTGTGGTCGTTATTTATACTTTATACGAAGTTTACAAGCTTCTGTCACAAGATACGCTCAAAGTCAAATGTTCTGCGTAATCAATTTCTTCCTTTACAGGTCATTAGAGAGACCTGGTGCTCTTGAAGCTAGTTAGATGAGACTCTCCTCACACAAACATCGGGGGAGGCATTTATAGCTGGACCGGTGTAGGGCTGCACCATTAAGGCCAAAATGATTATATCAATTATTTTGATCAATATTGAGATCAGGATTATTTATCAGGATTACTCATTGATTTTATCAAAATAAATGTTTCGGAAGTGCTTGATGTTGGTATGCAGCAGAGTTTTTTCTATGAGTGGAGCAGGCATTTAAAACCTAAATATAGCACTCATGTTCATTTAATTGTGGGAAGACATTAGTTATTAGTATTATTAGTAATTGATTAGTTGTGCAGCCCTAGGCAGGTGTTATGCTTCAGTCACACTCCATTACTAGCTGACACAACTTCAGCGTAAAGCACAACTTTCAAACTAAGCCATATCACATTTGGCTAAAAATGAAGAAACACAGACATTTGTAAGGTGGATATATATACGCCCCTCCATCAGAGTCACCATGAAGAAGAGTTCTACAGCTCCCTACACACAGAGATATGGCACCTTCAAGCTAAAGACAAAGTACTTGTGTGGTGACTTATACAAGTAATGCACAAACAGGTTCAGAACCTGACTGTAGAGACCACACAGGAGTTAAACATATTGTAGAGGCTAAGCCAACGCTTTAAGCCACTGAGGTTCCACTTTGTTGAACTAATTGACGCATTTGTTGTTGTGTCTGCTGAATAAATATTCCGATTCAAATTCTTTCAATTGAACACTCAACTTATTTCTTGTTGAATTAGCTTTCCCATCAGCAAACAAAACATGACATTCAGACACACAATAACTTAGCCTGGTGGACCAAACGCTACCTCAGCCAACTTGTGTATGTGTGTGTACGGGTATGTATTTGGTCAAAAACAGTTTACCTTCCGGCGGAACACCACCGTCAACAAACATTGGTTCCTACTTATAGTAGGAGCGCTAATTGGCTCCTACACCGGCCCCTAATTGTTAGTACAGGTGGAACAAACAATTCACTGCAAACAATAAAAGGAGCCAACGGTGAAAACATGAATTTCCAGACATATCATTTTAACAATCTACACTTCTTGTCCTAAACAAAGTTTAGTTACAGGTCTCACAATAATGTCAGGTCTTGGTTTGCAGCTTGACAGAGTGTAAAAGACCCCTTTTGTCAGGAAAAACCTCCAATACTTTGCCGAGAGGCCAGGAACCACGTGGAGCTGAAGATTCCATGATGGAGACAACATCTTCAGCGACCAAACTCCTTTTCCTTTGCTTCCACTTCTGCCTCTCTTGTAGCAACGGCAGGTATTCCCGAACCCATCGTTTCCAAAACAAATCCGAGATGTACTGAACTTGCCTCCAGCAACGTTTCACATACATGTCAGTTGGTTGAAACAATCCAGGTGGCAGAACTGGTTTTCCTTTCAATAGAAGAAGATGATTTGGCGTAATGGGTTACAAATCATTTGGTGATCGGTTTGCGTTCTGTTGGGTTTTCCTCTGTGTCCAGCGTGCTGGCTTCAACTGGGAAATCAGGAAATCAGGATACCGCAAGGCTTTGTCTCTGCGTAGGTTCGGAGAATGGTAACTCCAGTGAGACACCCATTTCCTTTTGCAATTTTGTTTCTTCGCCAGGAGAATGACTTCACCGACCTCCGATTTGTCTGTCTGTGTCTCGACTTCTGTCACAGTGCAAATTCCTGTCTGATCCATTATCAGAGCTTGTTCCACAGATGTTAGGCATGAGCATCAAGTCGAATACAGATATCCTATTCACCACAACAGAAGACACCTACATGTCAACGTTGCTGCAATTTCCATTTAAGGGACCATTGATGACCCATCCCAACACTGTTCTTATAGCGTATGGGCTATCTCCACAGCTGTTGACAATTGCCCAAGGTTCCAATATCTTGCGAGCGTTGGTTTGTATCAACATGTCAACATTTGCCTTTATTACATTACATTACATTACAGTTCATTTAGCTGACGCTTTTGTCCAAAGCGACGTACAAAAAGTGCAAACAATCATGGAGATACAACTCCGAACAGCAAGAATCTTGTAAGTACAATAGCTTCAAATAGGTACAATCGTATAAGTGAACACTGTCTTCAATAAGCCAGTTTGAAGTGCAACAACATAAGTGCAACATACAGAAACAATAGACTACAAATTCAACTATTAGCTATAAATAAGCCAAACCAATATCAGTGCAACATACAAAGAACAGTTATTTAGTTTTCTTCATTCGCCGAGGTGGAGTCGAAACAGGTGAGTTTTCAGTCTGCGACGGAAGGTGTGAAGACTGTCTGCTGTCCTGACATCAATGGGGAGGTCGTTCCACCATTTTGGAGCCAGGATAGCAAACATGCGGGTTTTGTTTGAGGGAAATCTGGCTCCAACTCATAGTGAGGGAGTGGCGAGCCGGTTGGTCGATGCAGAGAGAAGTGAACGCGCTGGGGTGTATGGTTCGAACATGGCCTGGATGTAGGAAGGGGCTGATCCATTCAAAGCACGGTAGGCCAGCCCCAGAGTCTTGAAGCAGATTCGGGCCGCCACTGGTAGCCAGTGAAGCGGTGTAGTGTGGGAGAACTTGGATAGATTGAAGACCAGTCGGGCTGCTGCATTCTGGATGAGCTGTAGAGGTCAAATGGCACATGCAGGCAGTCCAGCGAGGAGGGAGTTGCAGTAGTCAAGGCGTAAGATGACAAGAGCCTGAACAAGAACCTGCGTCGCCTTCTGCTGGGGATATGAAATTTTCTCAAATGATTCCACCTTTCCACATCTATAGCAGTAGCAATGTTGGCTACAGTGGCATTTGCTTCTGAGTGAGGACCTCTGGGAGAGGATAAAAGTTATTTTCCTCAAGACCAGATACCTCCATCCCAAATAAGGAGTAAGCTGGAAAAACTTTTTTCTGTCCCATAGTTTTCAGAAGATCCAAAAATGATCTAAAAATGCATAGGTCTGAATAACCTCACTTCCCTTAGTGGATTTGACCTGCGCCGGAATAATTGCTAGAATACAGCGATCCTTTCCGGCACCTGTACACCCACATGTCTGAGCGGAAGTTTGTGTCTCAATCGTTTGTTCTGACTCCACATAAGATTTCTTAATATGGAGCGCAGTGGGAAAAAACGCTGGGGTCAGGTGCGCTGTCACATGGGTGGCAGTGATGGTCAGGGACCTCGACGGACCAGACCCAGCCAGCAGAGGCTGGCTCTGGGGACATGGAACGTCACCTCTCTGTAGGGGAAGGAGCCTGAACTAGTGTGGGAGGTGGAGCGCTACCAATTGGATCTGGTGGGGCTTAGATCTATGCACAGTCTTGGCTCTGGAACCGTACTCCTGGATAGGGGTTGGACTCTATTCTTCTCCGGAGTTTCCCAAGTTGTGAGGCGTCGGGCAGGTGTGGGGATACTCACAAGTCCCTGGCTGAGCGCCGCTACATTGTGTGGTCGCCTCACTACGCCTTCGGGTTATGGGGGGGAAAACTCTGACTGTTGTTTGTGCCTATGCCCCAAACCGCAGTTCGGAGTATTCGGCCTTCTTTGAGACCCTGAATGGAGCCCTGCAGAGGTCTCCAGTAGACATCCCTGTAGAGGTTGGGGCATTGAACCTGATGTTCAAATCTCTATTGCTGAAGCTGCGGTGATGAGCTGTGGTCTCAAGGTCTTAGGTGCCTCAAGGGGCGGTAACCCTCGAACACCGTGGTGGACCCTGGTGGTCAGGGAAGTCGTCCGAATGAAGAAGGAGTCCTTCCGGGTTATGTTATCCGGGAGGACTCCGGAAACAGTTGCAGGGTACCGAAGGACTAAAAGGGCGGCAGAGGCAAAGCAGCGGGTGTGGGAGAAGTTCGGAGAAGATATGGAGAAGGACTTTCGGTCGGCACCAAGGTGCTTCTGGAAAACCATCTGGCACCTCAGGAGGGGGAAGCGGGGAACCATCCAAGCTGTGTACAGCAAGGGTGGGACCCTGCTGACTTCGACTGAGAAGGTTATCGGGCGGTGGAAGGAGCACTTTGAGGAACTCCTGAATCCGACTAACACGCCCTCTATGGTAGAGGCAGAGCTGGAAGCTGATGGGGGATCATCGTCAATTTCCCTGACGGAAGTCACTGAGGTAGTCAAACAACTCCACAGTGGTAAAGCTGCAGGGGTTGATGAGATCCGTCCAGAAATGCTGAAGGCTTTGGGTGTTGAGGGGCTCTCTTGGTTGACACGCCTCGTAAACATTGCGTGGAAGTCTGGGACAGTGCCTAGGGGGTGGCAGACCGGGGTGGTGGTTCCCCTATTTAAAAAGCGGGACCAGAGAGTGTGTGTCAACTACAGGGTTATCACACTTCTTAGCCTTCCCGGTAAAGTTTACTCCAAGGTACTGGAAAGGAGGGTTCGGCCAATAGTCGAACCTCTGATTGAAAAGAAACAATGCGTATTCCATCCTGGTCGTACAATGGACTAACTCTTCACTCTTGCAAGGATCCTGGAGGGGGCCTGGGAGTACGCCCATCCGGTCTACATGTGTTTTGTGGATCTGGAGAAGGCGTATGACCGGGTCCCCCCGAGAGTATGGGGTGAGGGGGTCACTTCTGAGGGCCATCCAATCCCTGTACGCCCAAAGCGAGAGTTGTGTTCGGATACTTGGCAGTAAGTCGGACTCGTTCCCAGTCAATGTTGGCCTCCTCCAGGGCTGCGCTTTATCACCATTTGTTATTATTGGCCACACTAAAGCCATCCTATATATGAAGTGGTGATCTTGTACTCATTACCAAAATGTTACCAAAATCGACTTTGCTTGCTTTGCTCTCCACTCCTTGTTGAAACAGATCTCCATCAAATATAGGAATGATTCGTGCTGGCAGACACTGTAAGCGTTACTGGTGAACAAGTTCAGCTGTTATCTCATTCTGCTTGTGCATGATAGCGACAAGATCTCCAGATGGAATTTGATTAGGTTGATGACGATTTCCATGTTGCGCCATGTGTGATGTTCCCCAATGCTGTTGATCTTGTGTATCAACATCTTGCTTAAATGCACTTGAAAGTTGCCTTCCAGCTTGCTTTGGTCCCACGTCCATTTCTGTCCGTTTTCTCTGTGGAGATGATCAATCCTTCTCCTGTGTTGTTTTCACTACTTCGGGATTATACTCATTTGCCAGGGGGTTAAGAGTGTTGAATGATGGTAGTTTCCTCCTTTCCCTTTCAAAATAAGAGTTCATGACATTTGTTGGTGCATGAGAAGAACGTTGTCCATCTGAACCCTGCAAAATTGCCAATTTAGCAGTGGATGCAGCTAACTCAAATCGTTCTTTTTCCCTTTTTATTTCCTGTTCCTTCTGTGCATGCCACTTTGTTATGATCCGGCTCGGTGAGGGAAAAGGGAGTAATATACACCAGATGTTGATAGCAAAATAAGGTATATTTATTAAATATGGTGGACAATTTGACAGACAATTGCTTTTAACGACACCACAAAGAACAAAAGGAGGGCTCTTAACACAAGAGCAAATAAGGCATCAAAGCCAAACTAACAAAACAAACTCTGGGTGAAAACTTGATAACAAAAGACCACAAAAAAACAGTGCTGTGGCACCCTAAAGTCTAACAGAAAATGCTGCAAACTTTTCTTTTGCTGCAAACTTTCAATTAACGCCAAAGATAAACCTAGTTCCAACACCTAAGATACAGTACACATAATTTCAACCAACAATATACGATACTCTAGTATCAACACACACACACAAGTACAAGGCATGTGGCTGACAACACCAGCAGCCCCTACTGTCGAGCTGGCTTGGCATTTGTAGTCACCGGTCTCTCCAGTGCGCCTCGGATTGGAGAGCCGGAACAGGTGCACACCATTCACAGCCGGTCTTCATCAAGGTGGGAGGAGGAGGTGTCGCCGCAGCCAATCAAGCGGGCGGCGGTCACACATCCAAATCTGCATATCTAAATAGGGAGACAGGGTGCAAACATTGGTTTCTACTTATAGCAGGAGAGCTAATTGACACCTATACATATATTCACACAGTCACCTAGAGCCATGAGGAATAACCCTGACAAAACAACGAAGAAATTGAATAGAGCCTCAGGCCTGTAAATGTTAACTGGAAGGATCAGAGGAGACTGTTTGGGACCTTTCATCTACTGTTCAGCTCTCAGGACAAGTGTAGTTGACAATGCCATCTCAGACATGGACCCCTCCTCATTCACTGTTTCACAAATCCTCCTTTCAGATCACAGCCAGACTAATGAAGCTATTTGAATTGAATTGAAAACAGCTTCATGTTCCTCTGTAGAGAGAGAGAGACAGATTCATGTTCCTCTGTAGAGAGAGAGAGAGACAGCTTCATGTTCCTCTGTAGAGAGAGACAGCTTCATGTTCCTCTGTAGAGAGAGAGACAGCTTCATGTTCTTCTGTAGAGAGAGAGACAGCTTCATGTTCCTCTGTAGAGAGAAACAGCTTCATGTTCCTCTGTAGAGAGAAAGAGAGAGAGAGAGAGAGAGAGAGAGAGAGAGAGAGCTTCATGTTCCTCTGTAGAGAGAGACATCTTCATGTTCCTCTGTAGAGAGAGACAGCTTCATGTTCCTCTGTAGAGAGAAAGAGAGACAGCTTCATGTTCCTCTGTGGAGCGAGAGAGACAGCTTCATGTTCCTCTGTAGAGAGAGAGGGAGAGAGAGAGAGAGAGAGAGAGAGAGAGAGAGAGAGAGATTTTTTTTTGATTTTTCAAAAACACTTTATTTACATATTCTTAAAACAAACAGTTTACTCATAAAGTGTAACGAAAAATCATATTATCATATCAAAAAATATACATTTATAAATAACAACTCTATAAATATATAAAAATTATCCAATAAAAACCTGTGCAAAGTGTAAACATTCATTGTTCACAGTGCAGATAATATTTTTAAAACACCAACGTTTTTTAAAAGTGTCGAGATCCCCGGTATGTTTGTGAAACCTAAAATCGAGCCAGAGTCTTGCCCTGATATTGCAGAGCCACACTGTCTTGGCCTCCTGCCCCTCTCTGTTCTCAACTCTGTTTTTCCTGCTTATATATATCGCCATTTTTGCCTCTCCCGAGAGGAAATTTAGGAGCTGCCACTTTTCTTTGTTGTCTTTTTTGTAGGCAACTCCCATGATAAAAACACTCTCGGTAAAAACTACGTTAAAAAGACTAAAAACCAATGTTAAAAGAGAGAAAAACTCTGTGAGTCTCTTACACTCAGTAAAAACATGGAATACAGTCTCACGTAAATTGCAGAAAGGGCATTTGTTAAAAACAGCAGGATTAATGACGGAGATAAAAGCGTTACAAGCGACGGCACCATGTAAAATCCTCCACTGGAGGTCGGCTGTCCGCTTTTTGAGGGGAGGTTTGTAAAAAGACCCCCACTGTGGGCTTGGTCCACTTCCTGAACCCAGTCTGTTACTCCACACAGTGGAGGGTCTGCTGCACAGGCCTTTCTTGTGGATGCTTTTCACACAGTTCGTATATAGAGTCTTTTTGTCGGCTCTGTGCAGCGTCAGTCCTGCCGGGTTGGTGACCTTGAGCAGGGGACCGGTCAGTACTCCCAGCCCTGGGCTCAGGTTGATCTCTGGAAAAGGGTCTGCTGGGTCTGGAGAAGCCTTCCCGTCACTGTAGTCTTTTATCTGGCTCCTTTCCTTCCCCGATAGCCTCTTGCTCCACAGCTCCAGAATCCTCTCAGCCACTCGAACGGAGGTCAGACCCAGCAGCAAGCCCAGGGCTCGGGCATCACTCAGCGCCGGCCCCACTGCATCCACCAGTTGCTGCAAGCACAGGGTTTTGGACCTGCAGAGCGCCACCATCAGGCTGGGTGTGCTGCTGCTGCTGACGTCCAGCCTGGCTCTGTAAATCAAAGGCTCCTTCAACAACCAGTGCAGAGAGTCCGACATTGGACACCTTTTATGATTAAAAAGGGCCCAAGACTTAAAAACACCCTGATAAAAAGGAGGCAACCCATTTAACTTTAAAAAATTAGAATCAGTTAAAAACAGAGCAGCATCCAGCCCCAGGTTATTTACACGTCTGAGAATGCAGCTGGTCACATCTCTCCACACCAAATCAGCCGGGCCGGTAAGATATTTTTGTAAAAACTGAAGTCTAAAAGTGGCTGTTCGGCTGGCCAGGTGGACAAGGCCCTGTCCCCCCTCCTCTCTGGATAAAAACAGCACCCCCTGTGGCACCCAGTGTAAACCATCCCAAAAAAAATCTACCATTTCTTTCTGTATTTTTGCTAAAAGGCCTGAGGGAGGGTCTACACACGTTAGACGGTGCCACAATTGGGATGCTACAAGGTTGTTTAAAACCAAAACCCTACCTTTAAAAGACATCTGAGGGAGCAGCCACTTCCACTTGGAAAGCTTTCCCTGAATCTTTTCTGTGACGTTCTCCCAGTTCTTCTAGACAATAATTTCTTTTCCTAAAAACACGCCGAGATATTTCAGGCCGTCAGTTCTCCAGGTAAGGCTCTGGGGAAGAACTGGGAGACCGCCACGCCACTCCCCGACAGCGAGGGCCTCACTTTTCTTCCAATTTACCTTCGCTGCCGATGTTACACTAAAACTATCTACTATATCTGTTAAAATGTCCGCATCTCTCTGGCTTTTAATAAAAACAATAATATCATCTGCGTATGCGGATAAAACAAATCTGCTATTAAAACCAGGTAAAACCAGACCTTGTAGGTTGGAGCGTATTTTGCAGAGGAGAGGTTCCAGGGAGAGCGCATAGAGCATCCCCGACAGAGCACAGCCCTGCCGGACCCCTCTACACACTCTAAAAGGAGCACACAGAGTACCATTAAACTTCAGCACACTCTCAACTTCACTGTACAACACCTTGAACTTGCCTATGAAACCAGCGCTGAACCCAAACTTCTCCATTACTTTCCAGAGAAAGTTGTGTTCAACGCGGTCAAAAGCCTTTTCCTGGTCTAGAGAAATCAGACCAGTATCAAAGCCCAATGAGCTGGAGACCTCCAAAACATCTCGAATTAGGTAGACATTGTCTACCATGGACCTGCCGGGCACACAGTAGGTCTGGTCCCGGTGGATGACCTGCTCCATAGCCCCCCCCAGCCTGGTGGCCAGAGCCTTGGACAGAAGCTTGTAATCCACACACAGCAAAGACACAGGGCGCCAGTTTCCGATGTCCTGCAGGTTTCCTTTCTTGGGCAGGAGCGTTATCACGGCCCTGCGGCAGGACATCGGCATGGAACCAGAGGCCAGACTCTCGTTAAAAACATCTAAAAGATCTGTTGCTAAAATGTCCCAATATGCTTTAAAAAACTCAACAGTGAGGCCGTCGATGCCGGGAGCCCGCCGTCCTTGCATTTTTTGCAGAGCAGCCTGTAGCTCCCGTGTGGTCAACGGCCCCTCCAGCTGTGAGTTGGTTTGCTCTGCTACCTGAGGTAGTCCCCCTAAAAACCCCTCTAAAAACATTTCCTCCCCCTCGTACTCACTCGAGTATAGGGAGGAATAAAAACTCACAGCCCGTGTTCTGATCCGGCTTGGTTCCGTTATCTCTTGCCCTGTGACTGAGAGCAGTGAGTGGATTACCCTCTTCTGTCCGTTCTTCTTCTCCAGGCCGAAGAAGAAACTGGATGGAGCATCCATTTCGGTGGCGTTTTGGAACCGGGACCGGACCAGTGCGCCCTGGACTTTAACGTCTAGCAGGTCGGCTAATGCCATTTTTTTTACTTTGAGGATTTCAATATATCCTCGATCTCCTGTGGATTCACTTATTTGTTCTAGTTCCACTATATCACCCTCCAGGTCTTTCATAGATCTGGTGATGTCATGTGTGACATTGAGGGTGTGCTGCTGACAAAGCATTTTAATTTCAGTCTTACCATGGTCCCACCACTGCCTAAGACTGTTAAAATCACTCTTCCTTTGCCTAAAAACACTCCAGAAATAAATAAAAGCTTCTCTAAAATTTTTATCAAATGTTAAAACTGAGTTAAAGTGCCAGTATGCGCTTCTTGGCAACACATTTCTTATAAAAACATTACATAAAAGCAAAGAGTGATCGGTAAAACCAACAGGTATAATATTACACATTTTAAAAATGTTAAAATGATGTTTAAAACAATAAATACGATCTAACCTGGCAGAGGAAATCCTATTCCCTCTGCAGTGGGACCATGTGTATTGTTTAGCCTCTGCGTTCATCCTCCTCCATACATCCACCAGACCATGAGAGCGGACCAGCTGCCTCAGAACATGCTGGGACGCTGGATGCGGCTCTGCGTGGTTCCGATCTAAAAAAGCATTTTCTGTACAGTTAAAATCCCCCCCCAAGAATAAAAAATCCTCCGAGGCACAGCTATTTAAAACATCATTAATTTTTTGTAAAAACAACTTCCTCTCTGCACCGATTGTTGGGGCATACACATTTATAAAAACAGCATTAAAAAGGTCAAACCGGGCTTTTACTAAAAGCAACCTCCCCTCGATAAAATGCTCGACCTCCAGTGAGACTGGAGTAAAAGATTTGGAGAAGAGGAAGCCCACTCCTCCACTAAGAGATGTGTTGTGGCTTAAAATGACTTCCCCTTCCCACTCCCTCCTCCAGTCTATCTCGTTAGAGCCGTCGCTGTGCGTCTCCTGTAAAAAAAGGACATCAATGTGTTTTAATTTTGCAGTTTCATAAATTTGTGTCCTTTTTTTAAAAACTCTGGCTCCGTTCACATTTAAAACACCCACTTTAAAAGTATCCATGGCTGACATGTTAAAATAAGAAAAAATAAAAACAAATAAATTAATTAAGACCCATCATCACTGTTTATTTGTTTTTTTACTTTAAGCACCAGTTTTTTTAATCTATAAACCTCCTGCTCAATGAGGCCAGACTCTTTTTGGCTCATATGGAATCTGCTTGAGCTAATAAAAACGAGTAAATCCGGAAAATAATCCTCCACTTTTACTCCGTGTTGGTTTTTTTGTGTGTTGGAGGAAAACTTTCAACATTTCAACTGAGTACATTTTTGTTTTCTGGCTGTTGGTCAGAGTAAAACCAGGGATGTCGCTGCTGTCTGACACACACTCCTCTTCACTAGCACTGTCTTCTGCCTGTCCCTGCTTCCTGCATGTCTGTCCTTCCTCCCCGACTTTACTATTCTTGGCATCACTGGATGCACTCTGACTTTTCTTTTTCCGTTTTGTGGCAGGTTTTTTTTTTTTAACCTCTTCCTCCATCTCTGCCTCTTCTACCTGCTCACTCCACGGAACCTGTATTTTTCCTGTCCTCCCTCCTTCTACACCACCCATTTCCTCAACTACATCGCCCGCTTCCTTTTCCTCTTCTGTCCTTACCTCACTCACCTCCTCTGCCTCACTTGCCTCCTTTACCTCTCCTACTCCTACTACACTCACCTCCTCTGCATCCCCCCCCCTCTTTTGCTACATCACTTACCTCCTTTAAATCTTCTACTCTCATCTCACCAACCTCCTCTGTACCACCTACCTCTTCCCCACCACCCATCTCTTCTACAGCACCTATCTCCTCTACCTCTTCTCCTCCCATACCACCTGACACCCCCTGCACTTCCTCTCCCTGTTTTTTTTGTTTTTTTTCCCCATTTTTTTCCACCACACCAAGTGAATTAACACCACCTATCCCGTGTACAAAGCTGGACACAGCAGCTGCGCGTCCTGGCGCGGTGCGTGGAGCGGCCACCGGCCGCCCCAGCAGAGAGCCCTCCTCCGAAGCCGCGGCTTCTCCCGGCGAAGAGCCCCCCGCCGGGGGAGCGGCTTCCGCTCCTCCAGGATCCGGCGGAGCTGGACCCCCGCGCTTCGGACAGGCTCTCGCGGTGTGTCCCTCCTCCCCGCAACCAAAACATTTCATAACCGATGAAGTTGCAAATAACACGTATTCATAATCATCTACCTTAACGTGGAAGCGGAGGTTGAGCTCCGCATCTCGGTTATTAAGTATCATATAGAGCTGTCTTCGGTGAGACACTACGTGCTTCAGCAACTGAGATTTACATCCAGACAGAATCTTTTTTACTGGGGAAACAACTTTCCCGTGTCTGGATAGTTCTCTGCTGAGAAACTCATCGGTTATGAACGGAGGGACATTAGATATTACCACTTTGGTTGCGGGCAGAGTGAGTGGCATCACCTGCACAAACACTCACCGTAATACCTGTCTCGATGACGCGGTGCACCCGCTCCACCTGGTCCAGGAAGATGACAACAGCCCCGTTCATCCGCGCCAGAGACTTCACACTGCCATGTCCGACCTTGTCTCCCACAGCTAACCCGATCTCCTCAACGCTACACGGGAAGCCGGCTGATATTTTGATCCCGTGCTTCCTCGTTAGCTTGGTATAGTCTCCATTTGCCATGACGTCAGACGCCGGCCGGCAGAACACCGGCAGGAGAAAAACACCCAAGAGCACCCCGACTATCCACCCAAACGCACCAAAAAGTAAACTAAATCAAACTGTCACCAATGAACTAAGTTAAATCAAAACCCATTATTAAATAAAGTAAGAAAAAGAAAGTATCGAATTAGCACCTGCTCAGCGTCTCACTCACACAACCAAACTCCCAGCATGCACCGAGAGAGAGAGAGAGAGGGACAGCTTCAAGTTCCTCTGTAGAGAGAGAAACAGCTACATGTTCCTCTGTAGAGAGAGACAGCTTCATGTTCCTATGTAGAGAGAGAAACAGCTACATGTTCCTCTGTAGAGAGAGACAGCTTCATGTTCCTATGTAGAGAGAGAAACAGCTTCAGGTTCCTCTGTAGAGAGAGAAAGCTTCAGGTTCCTCTGTAGAGAGAGAGAGAGAGCTTCATGTTCCTATGTAAAGAGAGAGAGAGAGAGAGACAGCTTCATGTTCCTCTGTAGAGAGAGAGACAGCTTCATGTTCCTCTGTAGAGAGATACAGCTTCATGTTCCTCTGTGGAGCGAGAGAGACAGCTTCATGTTCCTCTGTAGAGAGAGAGAGAGACAGCTTCATGTTCCTCTGTAGAGAGAGACAGCTTCATGTTCCTCTGTAGAGAGAGAGAGACAGATTCATGTTCCTCTGTAGAGAGAGAGAGAGACAGCTTCATGTTCCTCTGTAGAGAGAGACAGCTTCATGTTCCTCTGTAGAGAGAGAGACAGCTTCATGTTCCTCTGTGGAGCGAGAGAGACAGCTTCATGTTCCTCTGTAGAGAGAGAGAGAGAGAGAGAGAGCTTCATGTTCCTTTGTGAGAGAGACAGCTTCATGTTCGTCTGTAGAGAGAGACAGCTTCATGTTCCTCTGTAGAGAGAGACAGCTTCATGTTCCTCTGTAGAGAGAGACAGCTTCATTTTCCTCTGTAGAGAGCGAAAGAGCTACATGTTCCTCTATAGAGAGAGACAGCTTCATGTTCCTCTGTAGAGAGAGACAGCTTCATGTTCCTCTCTAGAGAGAAACAGCTTCATGTTCCTCTGTAGAGAGAGAAACAGTTACATGTTCCTCTGTAGAGAGAGACAGCTACATGTTCCTCTGTAGAGAGAGATACCTTCATGTTCCTCTGTGGAGAGAGATAGACAGCTTCATTTTCCTCTTTTGAGAGAGAGAGACAGCTTCATGTTCCTCTGTAGAGAGAGACAGCTTCATGTTCTTCTGTGGAGCGAGAGAGACAGCTTCATGTTCCTATGTGAGAGAGAGACAGCTTCGTGTACCTCTGTAGAGAGAGAGACAGCTTCATGTTCCTCTGTAGAGAGAGACAGCTTCATGTTCCTCTGTAGAGAGAGACAGCTTCATGTTCCTCTCTAGAGAGAGACAGCTTCATGTTCCTCTGTAGAGAGAGACAGCTTCATGTTCCTCTGTAGAGAGAGAGAGAGAGACAGCTTCATCTTCCTCTGTAGAGAGAGAAACAGCTACATGTTCCTCTGTGAGAGAGAGACAGCTTCGTGTACCTCTGTAGAGAGAGAGACAGCTTCATGTTCCTCTGTAGAGAGAGAAACAGCTACATGTTCCTCTGTAGAGAGAGACAGCTTCATGTTCCTCTGTAGAGAGAGACAGCTTCATGTTCCTCTGTAGAGAGAGACAGCTTCATGTTCCTCTGTAGAGAGAGACAGCTTCATGTTCCTCTGTAGAGAGAGAGAGAGAGAGACAGCTTCATGTTCCTCTGTAGAGAGAGACAGCTTCATGTTCCTCTGTGGAGAGAGATAGACAGCTTCATTTTCCTCTTTTGAGAGAGAGAGACAGCTTCATGTTCCTCTGTAGAGAAAGAGACAGCTTCATGTTCCTCTGTAGAGAGAGACAGCTTCATGTTCCTCTGTAGAGAGAGACAGCGTCATGTTCCTCTGTAGAGAGAGACAGCTTCATGTTCCTCTGTAGAGAGAGACAGCTTCATGTTCCTTTGGGTTCTGAGGACCTGACCTGGGTTCAGCACACAGCCAGCATCACAAAGGCAGAGAGACAGCTTCATGTTCCTCCGTGGGCTGATGAGGTTCAACATGGACTCCAGGATACTCTGCAACTTCTACAGGTGCACCACTGAGAGTATCCTGACTAGTTGCATCACTGCCTGGTATAGCAGCTGCACCGCCTTCAACCATAAGACTCTACGGAGGGTGGTGAAACTGCTCAGTATATCAGGACCACCATCCATAGAGGACTTCTACACCAAGCAGTGCAGGAAGAAAGCCAGCAGAATCCTCAGAGACCCAAACCAGCCAGCCACAAACTGTTCTTCCTGCTGCCCTCTGGCAGGTCCCTTTCCACCGGCTCAGGGACAGCTCCATCCTACAGGCCATAAGACTGTTTTACATTACTTCTCATTACACATACACATTTACAACATACCTGTTTCCATCAGTGATGAGAAGACTGGTTCTTTTAAGTAACCCGGTTTGTTGGTTCACCAGCCACTGGTGAAACTGTGGTTCACCAGCCACTGGTGAACCAACAAACAACCATTTTCGTTCACCAACTTGCAAAACAATGTATATCAAGTCAAGCTGCTCAAACGTCCAACAGTTTTCTAAAGAAACATGGTTTGAATACAATATTTCAAACGCTTGTTTCCGCATGAGTCAGTTAACATGACTCATAGAACCATAATGACCACATTAATATGCTACGTTTAGGTAAACTTGAATTTGAGTTTAATTCCTAACAGTCAATATTGGTCATGGAACTAAACGTTCTCTATTGATCACACATTGAACCAAATATGAAACATTGCACTCACCAGCAGGTTAGATGTAAAGGTACAATAGTTTAACCTGATAGTAAACATTAATCAACAGAAATTACTTAATTCACATGACATCACAAATTGATTTATATATGCTATTCATACAAAACTTGAACTTATTATTGTTTATATATTATTGTAATATTCAATAATGAAAGAAAGCTTTTTTGTTTTTTTTATTGCAAAATATGCTTTTCTTCTGCAAATGTCAATCCTGACTTTGACAACAGTACATACTCTCTCTCTCTCACACACACACACACACACACACACACACACACACACACACACACACACACACACACACACACACACTTTCACCTCCTAATAAATTAAACCTAGTCACTTGGGTTTCTGCTGATGACAAAGCAGTAGTGTTGTAATAATCATCTGCCTGTTGTATTTTGAATAGCAGAGAGAGGTTTGAAATACAATGTGTATTGTGTATGAGGTGTTTGGTGTTTTGGTTTAAAAGGCAAATAAAGCAGGACAGGAGCTGCTGCCAAAAAAGAGGAGTTGTACTTCCAAATCCATCAAATAGTTTGCTTATGAGCCTGGTGTGGGCTGGCTGTGAAAATGTGAAAGAGGTTCAGTCTGAGCGTTCATGTTGGACATTCCTACATTATGATGCTTCATTTAGTGAGGGCTCTTGTTATATAGTCCTTGGCAAGTCCCTGTTTTCATAAGCAATTAATTATTTCTCTCACTGTCTCCAAAATCTCCTTTAAATATTTTTCAGATTAGGCACAGATGGCCAACAATCAAGCTAAATACAGATGCAGGCTTATTCAAGGCCACTCAAATGCACTGCTCCTTATTAGCTCTGCTCTGCCGTCCAGAAATCTTATCAGCAGTGTTCACTGGACACATGTGTACAGTTTCCTTTTGTGTCTCTCCTGCTGAGACAGAGGTTTGACTGAAACATGACTGTTCAGTGAGGATCCCAAAACTGATTATGTTGTGAGGCAGCATGCAATGCGTCCTAGGTTACACATGTGAGGCAAATGCAAAGCCATTTCACAACTCTACAAAGCTGGATCTTCCTCTTCTTCTTCATCTCCTCTGATTATTCCAATACATAAATATGTTTACAACGACATAGCCCTCTGGAATTAAGCTAAGTGGTGAGGGAACGTGGTGTGAAAATGGTAGACAAACGCTTCTTTGTTTCATGTATATATCACAACAGCGGCTTGTATATTGTCTTAGGTCTTCTGGTTTCCCTTTTTGAAGGAATACTGCAGAAGAACGTAGGTTATAAGTGCAACTTTTCACCTATGCGGCAATAGTTTAGTCCGTAGGGATTGAACTTTAAGTGGCCAACCAAAGATTTAGTACCATAAATATCGATAGCAAAATAAGGCTTGAATAGTTTTCAATGAATCACAGACACACACACACACACACACACACACACACACACACACACACACACACACACACGCACACACACACACGTGTAGACCCTCTGCAGTCATTTAGGAAGGCTCTGTGGTTTTTCCAGGGCTTTCTCTAGTCTTCATTACACATGTAATCAGCCCTTTATCCAAGCCACACAGCAAACCATAATGTCTGCTAACCCTAATCCTCCAACAGCAGCTGGGGAAGGAATACGGTCACTGCTGTCAGTCGGAGACCAACCTCACCATTAATCACTTTAGACAGCCAGCCAGTGGACCCCAAATCTGCACTCTAATATTACACATTCAGTGTGTGATGGGTTTCAAATATGAATCATTCCTTTCTAAAGCTATTACACTGTGTATTTATTGATTCATAAAATACCCCCTACTAAGTTGGTTGATATATAAATATTCTTGGGAATCAGTCAGTTATTATTAGCACATATCTATGAAACTATTAATATGAATAAAATCCACAACCTTTATATCAAAGGAAAAACGATAGCAGTTAATGTGAATTTGGAAATATGATTAATTATTAAATTAATAACTAAACAAAATGACCACATCAATAGCTAGTAACTGTTGAAGGAATTTGGAATAGTTTCATAGTAGAGGTTGGTATTAATCCCTCGTACAACATTAAACTAACCAGCATGTAGATTCCAAAAAGCTTTAATTTACAAAACAAATGTAATACTCAATAACAAATCAAATATCTTAAACTAAGCAATCAAAGGGAATATGTATATGTATGAGCGTGTGCATGTGTGTGAGCGTGTGTGTGACAAAGACAATATGGCTACTGAGGGAAGAACAAACAAAGGGAAGACTACAAATATGACTCTCACATTGCTGTTTTGTTAAGAAAAGACAATCTGTTGCAGTTGGTCTGCTCTATACAGGCTGCACGGTGGTCTGAATTAAAGAGGCCTTGCTGCTGATGAGAACAAGGAGAGAAGAAGAATTGGCTGCCACATTTTATGGACATGGGTCCATGGGTGGACACCACATCTTCTGAGTTGTTATAAGAAAAAAAAGCTCTGTATTTCTATACTTGGCCCGTGCAACGCACCTGAGAAGAATTTAGACTGAAGAGGGCCATCTCTGGGAGGTCAATTTTTGACTGCCCGCATATCTTGAGGTAAAAATATCTTACAGTAGGCTAATGTTATTTGGCTTATTTATATATATATATATATATATATAATGTATACATGTCAAGATTGGGACTGTTAAGCCGAAAATAATACTTTCCGCAGTACTCAAGAGTCCGCTAGCGTCCACGTGACATACTTTTAGTGATCAGAGGGTGTACACATCCGTGTATCAATCGAATGGATCCCGACGCGAAGATTGTACTGAGCTGCAAAACTTTAAGGTCGTTTTGGCACTCTAATGTCAACTGCGCAAAATATTCAGTAAATCAGACCTAGAGAAAGGGCAGATCGTCCAAATGATGCTCAATTCATGGAGCTATAAGAGGCTGCAGTCCATTCTTTGTTAATTCGCCCCACAGGCATCATTGTAAATTGCAAAATAATACCTGTTCGTTTTACAGGTTGTTTTGGAAGATTTATATATTCAGACAGACAGACAGACAGACAGACAGAGGAGGTACAACATACAGCAAAGGGACCTTGGCATCTCTGATCCAAGCCTCATGGGCTGGAGGAAAGTAGGAAGTAATATCAGTCGTCTAGCCAATTGTGTCTATAGAAGCTACAAGGTCTGCTTTAACTTCTGGCAGGATCACTGTATCTGTCAGTCTGCTTCTCTCCTTACCTGCTGCACCTCAGTATTTTTCCATTCACCCCCCCCTCCACCTCACCTCACCCCACCCCACCAGCCAGCTACTCCCGCCTCATCAGATCACCTGGGCTCCAGCTGCATCTCATCTCCAATCAAGCCAGTATTTAAGCCTCTCCTGCTCACTCACTTATTGCCAGATTGTACTTTGACTCTCCAGCACTTCGTTCCGGACTGATTTCCTGCTGCCGACCCTGCCTGCCATCTGCACATATAGATGAAGAGTGCTCCCTGAGAAGAATATCATCCCATAAATCATCATTAATGTCTACGTCTATGTCCTACTCCTATTATGTTTTGATAGCTAACAATTCTCTCATATCCACATCAGATGACAGTGGTAATAAAAAGCATCAATGGAGGGGCTTACAAGCTGAGACGGCAACTGGGAGCTTGGAGATATCTAAAACTAATTTTTGGGATACTAAATTTAGATGAAATCTGTTGGAAGGCTGCAAAGATGCCCTTAATATACAAATCATTAAATGAATGATGATGTTTAAATTGATTCCATAGTTTGAGTCATCTTGACTAAATCATTTGCATTATCCTAAGCAGGCTGAACCACTAGGTGTAAACCAGAGTGGGCGGTTAAGATGACATACTAGAAATGCTTCCAACCTCAACCAATTATTTACCAATTACCAATCCTTATGCAAGGTATCCGCACTCAACCAATACTGATGTATGAGAAAGTTTTCTGCCCAATAGTAGTTTGTAGAGCCATACCCCCTGACCTCTTTGATCTCTGCAGGTATATGGATTATTGTTATCAAATATAGTACAGAGTAGAAGAGAGGAAAGGGAGTGTTACTACTGCCATAAACCTGGACACATCATTGACAACTGCCTGACACTTAAACATAAAGAGCAACAACAACCTGCCCAGAGTATGTCACCGCCGAGAGGCATCGGATTAATTAAAGCATGTACAAATCGTGATAGTGGTGAAAGTTTTGATGACTGCTTCAAGCCGTTCCTATTCGATGGGTTTGTGTCCTTAACCGGCAAGCCTGTTCTGTTTTACGTGGCATTGAAATGGGTTACATTTCCAGGCCGGTACACGTACAGTCAAAATTAATCAGTGGTTTCTTCACCGTCGCAGTTTGTGCCGCATTACCGATTAAAGGAATTGTATTTCTGATGGGTAACGACATCGCTAGTGGTAAAGTGACTCCTGCACTGGAAGTGTTGGACGCTCTTCAGTCAGCAGGGTCACATGAGGTAGTACCGCCACATTCTTCTGACGTGTTCCCTATGTGTGTAGTCACCCGTGCAGAGGCGTGTACAAATGAGGATGTGACCTTGGCTGATAGTGTGCTTATGCCAGTGTTTTCAGGAGAAGTTGAGCTCGAGAAGGAGACTGCTATAGCAGATGCATCACCTTGTGAAACTGTGGCTGAGCCGGTGCGTCCCATCAGCCCTGTTGTGTCTCCTGATTGCCCGACTCTCCCAGTAACACGAGAGCGTGTGTGAAGACTTCCGTAAAGTAAATGCAGTTACGGTTGCAGCGGATGGAGGACTGTATTGATAACTTGGGCCCCGCTAAAAATGTCAGAGAATTGGATCTGCTGAAAGGTGATTGGCAGGTACGGTAACTGAACACGCCGCCGAAATATCTGGGTTTGCGATTCACGTTTTACGATACACAGTCCTAGCTTTTGGCATGTGCAACGCTCTAGCCACCTTTCAGAGGTTGGTTTTAATAATTATTTTGTTGTTGGCCTTCCAACATTTTGAGGTGTACATCGGTTCCAGTTCGTTTCTCATTGTAACCTTCGCCGATCATAACCCTCGTCTTTTTGTCCCGCATGTACACCCCGCGGTGGGCTCTGATCGTGCAGGATTATAATTTAGAGATTCGCCATAAAAAGGGCTCAGAGAATGTGTTGTCGGATGCTTTGTCCAGGTTGTAGGTAACATTTGAAGTGATGTATGTGGTATATTACGTATAAGAATTTATAGGTTGTGTTTTAAGGGGGTGAGTGTTACGGCCACGGCCAATGCCGTCTGCGTTATGTATCTGCGGGTACTATTCTGGAGATGCATGCACCTTTTGATTACCCTATTAGGTATGCAGATTTGGATGTGTGACCCCCGCCCCTTGATTGGCTGCAGCGACACCTCCACCTACTTGATGAGGACTGAATGGTGATTGCCGTGTACCTGTTCCGGTCCACCAATCCTAGGCCCACTGGAGAGAGCAGAGAATACAACTGCCTAGCCAGCTCTACAGTCGGGGCTGCTGGTGTTGACAGCCATATGTATTTCTGTTTGAGTCTGAGATTGTCGCGCTCGGATATAGGGTATTGAACATAAAATATTGTACATGCCATTTCGTGTTCCGTGTTCCGTGCTCCGTGCAAACTGTCCGTCTTGTTTAGTTGGGACAATTTGATCGTCAGCCTATGGAACAAGCTGTTTGTATGAGCTTTGTTTAGCACGCTAGGTGCTACGGGGCTATGTATGCTTTGTTTGTATTTTGTATGAATCCAGTTTTCACCCCGAGTTTTGTTTTAGAGTTGTTTAGGTTGGGGTTTAACTTTGTTAATTTGGCCTTGACGCCTTGTGCTCTTATGCTAAGAGCAGCTCCCTGTGTTCCATTTTTCTAATTAAAAGCAATTTATTGGCAATTGTCCACATTATATGAATAAATACATCTTATTTAACCATAAACAACAGGTGTATTTTATTCCCTTTTCCATCGCCGAGCTGGCTCGTAACAATATATATACGTGTATATATATATAAAAAAGATTTTAGATGATAGCCTATCATCTACCCCCTGTAGTAGGAGGAAATTCCTGCAGAGATTTCGAGAGCTTTGTCCGGAGGTAAAGGAGTTTCTCTTTGTCAATAAAAATGCAGAATACAAGCAACTTAATGACGATTAGTGGCTGCTGGACTTGGCATTTTAACCGATCTGACCAACATGTTGAATGAGCTTAATTTAGAGCTGACAAAACCGTGGTCAACATGATCAGCTCAGTTCATGCTTTCAAACGAAAAACCCAACTTCTGTCCTCAAAGCTGCAGCGCCATGATTTGGGGAACTTTCAAAACCTGGCATCAGAGCTGGAGACCCAAGGGAAGGAGTGTGCTCAACCTGACAGTGCGCGCGACACAGAGCAGATTGAAAACTGTCCGTCAGACTTTGACAAACGGTTTCAAGACTTTGCTTTACTCAAGCCAATTGCTACATTTATGTGCTACCCATTTAGGGAATATATTGAAGTTGATTGACTCGCATCAAAAATTGCCACACTGTTCCACCTGAATTTATCTACAGTGGAGGATGATATGCTGACACTACAGGCTGACATTCAGCTGAAATCCAGGGCTCATGGACAGTTTTGGAACTTACTCACAGAGAAAAAGTACCCAAACATGAGGAAATGTGCATTATTTGGCTCTACTTATTTATGCGAGTCAGCCTTTTCCCACATGAAGATTATCAAGTCCACGTACCGATCCACCATGACTGATGATCATCTGGAAGCCTGCTTGAGGCTGGCTACCTGCTGTTACTGTCCGGACTATGCAAACCTGGCTGACTCTGTTCAGTGCAAGTCATCAGAGTAAGGTAGTGACCAGAAATGTATTGAATTGTATTGTACCATAAGGGTTCATGCAGTGTAGCAATGTACGCCAACATATATTGTATATTTAAAGTATATTCAGTACATATATAAATAAATATATTTTGTATTTTTTAATACATTTTGACCTCGTCATTTTAGAAGTAACTCCCAAGCCGAAAAAGTGGTCTAGATCATCCAGCTGTGTCCATATAGTCCACTATCTTCTGTATCTTCTGTATCTTCACTAACTTCATTTCAGTTGTTGTTCTCATTAAGATGGTTATGGCTATTAAAAAACAAGAATTAAGATAATAGGAAACTCTTTCTAACCCTGGTCTTGATCTCAAATGGTCAACTGTCAAACTCATTCCAGCATATCTATTATTGATAAGGTTTACCAGTTAGTATGCACTCCATAATGTCTCAAAAGCTTAAAGAGGGTCTACCTGTTCACAATGTTGAACGCTATATACTAATCAATGATAGACCCACAAGTGACAGGGTTGCAGAGGTAAGGGTTGTGATACCTGGAGTGCTGGATAGATTGGCATGTTGGAAAGGGCGACGGTTGGTTCAGGAATGTTTGGCTAATCAGTGCTGATATTTATAACTGGCTGCCTAAATCATCTGCAGGGTGCACCCGCCAACTAATACTTTAGAAGAGACAAGCTCTTAACAGACCTCTTAATTCAATGTAAGACCATGTTACACAGTGGTGTTGAAGTAATGAAACATGAAAAAACTTAATATAAGACTGTTTGCATAGCAAAAAACAATGTTACCAAATTAAAGACAACAATTGACTGTAAACACAGCTAAACATTCCATGAGTGCAAAAATCTCAAAGGCGTTGGATGGAACTAAAAACACAATGATTTATCTGTTTGCGGCTTTCCAGTAGTAGAGCTGTAAATCCTCTATGCTTATGCTCTATAAATGTCCTTGCAATCTTCATACTTGATTATGAGATCTGTGGGCATCATGAACCTTTATGGAAACCTGCGCATTAGATATGATAATTATTGTGTACAAGTGGTTCTAGATAAAGGGTCACCAAAATCATTAGGAACCTTTCTTTGGGGTCCACAGCTAATTACCATGGTAATCTGCAAGGTAGTTGTCAGTGTTGGAAAGATAGAAAAAAATTGAATATTTCTATTGATAGACTGTGCTTCTTGTAGGGATACAAATTAAACATTACTGACTTCACATATATATTAAAATTGTACTAACCTAATTTACTATTGCACCTTTATAACATTGTCAGGGTCATGAAAATAAAAAAAGACTAAAATGAATATAGCAAAAACAGATTATTTATTATAGCAGCAGTGGACTACTTGCCCTGCTGTGTGGGTGTCTGTTAACATGGCAGCTTGAAACTTCAACACTTCTTTTGAAAGTTTTATTGGATACCTTTAAGGGCCCTTTTACACCTCCCTTGTTCAAAGTTTCAAACTTTTAGTTTGATCCAAACCAATTTTACAGGTGTGAAACCTCCCCCAGACCACAGTCCTAATATCTAATCCTAGGTCCGACAAAAAATATGTGGTCTAGATCCGGATCAATTGATATTATGGTTCAGTGTGTTTAGTTTTCACACTAGCCGAGCCGCGGTAGAACATGGGGAGAGGAGAAGACCCACAGTTTTGGCTGCCGTGCCTCTAACCTAGAACGTCAAAAAATGATCAACACGGGCAGGGCCTGGAGGCCGGCAGGGCCGCTCTGGAGGCCACAGGAACACTGGGGTCTCAATGGGAGTCTGACAAAGATCTGGGGTCTCGTCGGAAGTCTGTGGGAGAACTGGGGTCTGCCGCGGCCCGGCAGCAGGAACTGGGGTCTGGGAGATGATATGACATCCCCTTGATCCTTTGCAAAGTCTGTAAACAACACAGGGCAAATTACAACCTCTCTGTAAATGCAAAACTATCACATGACGGCCCGTTAAGTGGTTTTAAGTGATATTTATCTGTCAGAAAACCAAGCAGGTAATATGAATTATAAATTATCTATACAATCGCCACAATCTATGTCAAATATGAATCAACATTTAAAACTCTTATGTTTGAACGTTAAAGCTAACTTGCCAAGCTGCATCGTACAACAGCTCCTGATTGAAGATATGCTTTATCACCGGCGCATAATGTATTTTAGATGGTGGAGGGGCATCTCATACACACTCTGGAGACCCCCCCAGATGATGCATCAGGAGACACCAGCCCATCCAAGTCCAGCAGCAAACTTTATCTGTATATACTGTAAATGCTATATTGTTTTATAATATTTTTATGTTTATAATAACCATTAAATCATTTTATTTGTTTGATCATTCATTTCCATTCATTGATAGGTAATTTTCTAAATTAAAGAATCCCTTTTCTAAATTAATAAATCATATGTACAAAATAAATCCTTCTTGAACCTTGAAATCAATTAAGTTTTCATTAATTTTCATTTATAGTTCATATAAATTAAATACACAATATATTCATCATTATATATATTATTTATTTCATTTAATTTACATTTCATTTGTCAACAAGTTTCTCCAGCAGAGAGAAGAGTCTGTCCATCGTCTCCCTGCTCTCCATCCGCTCCTCTCTTCTGCCTCCGTCTCCTTCTCCCTAAAACAAAACAACATGTTAGAGCAAGTTTAGCTATACACCAGTAAACAAAAGCAGATTAAGTTGCAAAATAAGGACACATATTATAAATAATAAAATATGTATAATCAATCCGAACGATTGCACTCAGAAAACCAAGCAGGTAATATGAAGTATACATTATCTATACAATCGCCACAATCTATGTAAAATGTAAATCAACATTTAAAACTCTTAGGTTTGAAAGTTAAGGTCTTAAAAGTTCTACTTTCAAAGGCTAACTTAGGTTGGATGCCGGCAGCCAAGCTGCATCGTACAGCAGCTCCTAGCAGCTAGCTTAACTAGCATCGGCACTAACGTCCCGTAACTTAACCGTCATTTTAGCGAAGATTTAATGTTTTAAGGTCCTTTGATTTTATAACATTTGTATTGTTAGCTATTCGAGCGAGTTGAAACCCAATACTTACATTTAAAAATATATCCATTTGATGTTACTGCTGGGTCGGGGGGCGGGATTTTTCTTCAGGAAAAAACCTCTCTGGGCGCACAATGAATCCTGGGATACCTGCGGCCGTGAAGGATACATCAGATGTATCCTCCAAATCCGGCAAAAGAAGGTCGCATTTGTCGGCTGCATTTGAAGGAGTTGCCAAAATGGGACACCCCTGTTGCGGCCGCTATGACGTAATCGGTCTACAAATGCAGCCGAAGGCTGCAGTATCTGAATTGAGACACAACTAGTGAGTGAAGCTTTCAAAAAGGAACAGGAAACACAAAAAACTAAGATCATGACAGCACAATCCTTTTTTTCTCTTTTCTGTTGATTTGAAATTAGGCCATAAACACATTACACAATCTGGTGAATCAGAGTTATTGAGTGAGCACATATCGCTTATGTTGCGTTAGCAATGTGCATTCCTACGCTATGACAAGAGTGTGTGGATGAAGCCTAAAGCATTAAGCGACTGGTTGGTTAGCCAGCTAGCTTTCTAATTTCACCATGCTTTCATGCTACAATGGTTGCAGAAAATAAAAAACACCACATGAACTGTTGGGCTTGGTCAAGTAACTTTAACATTCAGCTGGACTTTACTGTTTTTAAATTACTGTTAATAATACACGTTACCTTTCTAATTAGCCTTTAATTTACCAGCATCCATTGGGTCCAATCCCGTATTTGTCATGGCCTAAGAGCCGGGTTGACGGTGGTTTCCTTTGATTTTATAACATTTGTATTGCAGTGAGATGATAAAATCAAATCCAGGAAGTACAAGTACATCAAAGTAATTGATCAATGAGTTGGAAGGTTAATCAGATGCCAAAACTCAACTCAGCAATTTATAATATTATGAGACGGGATTTTAAAACAGGAAAATGTATTCTCTCTCTCAATGGAATCAAGGTAAGCAGCAGAATCGCAGTTTAATGTAATCTACCTCTGGACAGTGCTGTGTTGCCATATGTTGTGTCACTGCATTGTTGAGAAAATATTTTGCCAACACCCTACCCTCTGTATTGGGGCTTCTACTGCTACTTTGAGTTCCATAACATTGCTAGTTTTTGTGTTTCCTCTTTGTATTTGATGCTCTTTGAGCTTCCTTCTGCTTTAAGCCCCTTAAAATTTTAAGGCGTTCCTCAAAACAGTAATTACTGTCTTCTGACACGCAGCTGACAGAGTGGTTTAGGAGAATGCTCTTTATTCTGCTAGTGTTGATTTAACCATGACTCCTATGTCTTTGTATCTCCGATGGCTCTTTGCAGACAACACCACATTTATTCTCCAGGTTTGCAATAGGTTAGGGTTAGGTTATCTTGCAACTTGAATATAAATAATAAAAAGACTGTTTCCCACCTTCCATACCCTGAAGGAGACTGTCATGTTGAAAAGTTTATTAAAAAATAATCATAAATTATTTGTTTGCATCATGGCTACAAGAGTGCGACTATCTTCCTTCCCACCTGGTCAGCACCTCTCTAACACTAGTGTGCATTACTCCTTAACAATGCAGTTGAAATCACAGTTCACTTGCCTGGTACAGGCTGCTATAAGAATGATGGGGGTTGAAAAAATATCCTTCCCTCCAAACAATCTATGAACAGTCCATTGTTGGATATGCACAAAATATAGTGTCGGATCCAACTCAGAGTTCCAGCTCTTCCAGAAGATTCAGGGTTTCCAAGAGCAAGCTGAACCGCTACACACACTCATTTCTTCCTATATTCATTAAGCTTCTCAAAGTGGATATGGATATGGATGTAGATGTCAGTCGGTGTGTATGTACAAACTGTATGTGTACGGAAGCCATGTATTGTTAAGACGTTTTTTTCTTTTACAATGCACTATGTATGATTTTTAGATCATAGATTGTTCATAGATCTTAGATTTTTCAGAGTCCAGAACAAATGTCCCTTGTAGGACAAAAAAGTATATTGTATCATATCGTATCCTCTCTGTCCCACTGTCCATATTTGCTATCATTTAAGAATTAGAGGGAATCTGAAGCATGAATGTTAATTGGAGTCACTAGCCTTTGTTCGACTGAATGAATGTTTATTGTTCCAGTGATCCTGTAAATAGAAATACACTCCATGGATGAGACTGAAAACTTTGCACACAACCATAATATTAATGTCTCCAAGTAAGTCATTAAAAAACAATAAAACAATAAACATCGGTAAAGCAATATATTAAAAGACACAATTAAGTTAAGAACTCACCCAAGTGGTTGTAAGTCATGTCTAACATCAGGGGTTGTGGAAGCAGATTCCTCATAAATTACGGGAGTGTTCTGAAGAATGGCCTGACCACAGACAGTGCTGAGGGTTTCTTGCTCTCAGCGGAGCAGTGGCAGCAGGATCACAGGGGATTAAGAGTGAATATGCTGGGCTATGAATGCTCAATGTTCCCTGCTGTAGAGTGACAAGAGATCCACACAGCAGCACTTGTACCGTCAGAAGCCCCTCTGAAAGCAGCGGCTGCATGTCTGTATTCATATTATTCGTTACAGATTAATTGTCTGTCACCACTACACACTTATGGAGCTCTATTGTTATGAAAAGGCACACAGCTCTCAGTTAGGCGGTAACCCCACTTAAAATGTCTGTATACATGACTAATTCTAACACTGGTGGGTAAAACACTCAGTATTCTTACTCCACCTCTGGCATTGTGTGAAGATCCATGGTTAAAGCTAGGTGAATCTGAAGACGGCGAAAACACACCAGAGCAGAGGAGAAGTGCGGCCTGCGGCGAGCTGTCATGCAATGTCTATGGAGAGCTGCAGCAGCCGCTCCGAGCTCAGCGAGCTGCATATTTTAATTCTGATAGTTTGCACCTTAACCTTGAATTGCCTGAACTTAACCAAATTGTAACCATAAAGGTGATAAGTAAGTTAAGTCAGGTACTGTGGTAACGTCTACTGCAGCAGCTCCCGCCATTACAGCTGGGGACACGAGCTGCTCCCAACTTTTCTCCCCTCATCCCTCACTGAGTCATTTCTCAGGACAACAACAGTTTCAAACCTAAAACACGGTTGACAAGCTACATGGATGGATTCCATTGGTCTGTTGATAATTCTTCATTTATTTTCTCACATGTCCTGTTCATTACAGCAGCCGATCAGTTTCAATTATATTTAATAATGTGGGGATTAGATTGGTGATCCATCGCAATGAATTGCCATTACTTGAAGCCATTCTCTCTTCAGTGAGTTTAAGTTGTAGCAGCAGGATGGTGAGTGTGTGTGTCATGTGTATGTATGTATTTTTACTTAAGTTTATGAGCAAAAAACACACAAACATGAACAAACACAAATGGAGGCAAAACAAGTAATACATTTTTGAGACCATGCGGCGCTGTAGCAACAAAAGGTATGTCTTTAAATGTTAAGAAGGGTGCAGATGGTTGAGGTGAGCTGTTGATGTGCTCCTGCACTCATACACTTTCTGCTATTTATCTTTTAGCACTACAATTCACCACACATGCATCACTCGATCTGACATCCATCTGATGTTGTACAGTCTGACACAGATTGACACCAAGATATTATTAGTCACAGACGTCCTGCAGCCTTTGAGCTAATATGAAACTTCCAAGGCCTTGACTTGAACTCCAAGGAAACCTGAGCCTCTTTCTGTTAAGATGCAAAATGTTTCTTCTTTGTCACTAAAAAGTTAAAGTGACGAAATCAAGTTTCTCAGTGGATGAGGAACATGAGAACATAGGTTCACCATTATCACTGGCGATATGCGTGCCACTCTAATGTGCTAGTCACCAAATGTATCAAATCGACACAGAATAAATCTGCCATGACCTTATTTTTTCCACTGACATTTTTAACCTATTATGTTTTTGGCTTATGCTTGTATTATTATTAGGGCTGTCAAGCGATAAAAATAAAAATCTAATTAATTACATGCTTTGTGATTAATTCATCTAAATTAATCGCATTCATCAATATTTGCTGTGAGAAGCATTTAAAAAAATGAGTGAATCAATGAGTGGCATTATAAACTTAAAGATCAACATGTCTTTTATTTCAATACTATTTCTCCAATATCTTGTTTGCTACAATTATCGTAGACAACACAGACCAACAGTTAGATATAAACTGCAATTTCAAATTGGGCATAACATCTTTTATTGCACAATAAACATTATATTTAAAAGTTCTGTCATTTGACGCCATGTGTAAAGCCTCCATTAACTCCCTGTCCTCTACCATCTGCAGTCCATTGCAATACATTTGGTGATGTAAAGCGTCAAGGGGCGCGATTAATCTGCGTTAATTGTTTTGTCGCATTATTATTTCTGTGATTAATTAATCGAAATTAACGCACTAATTTGACAGCCTTAATTATTATCCCTGTCCAGTAGTGTGTTCTGCAAAGCTAAAAAGTCAAAAGTCCACGCCAGAGAGAGTTTCTCTCCCTCACAGAAACACTACCCCTGCAATGCCTGCAACTCCTTGCTTGAAGTCCGTCCTTTTTTTCCGTAATTTGTGACGTCACCGAGTAAGACATTTGCATAATTCCTCCTTCACGCTTCTTTTGGCACTCCCTCAAACACAGCTAGATAGAGCAGAGCTGGAGCGGAGGCCAAGTTGTTTGTTTAGTGGCGACACCATGTTGAGAGAGCGCTTTTTTCTGCAATACAAACAAGTGTCTAACATGTATTTTTACCACTTTTACTCAGCAGTAAAACCAAAATCCTATCATTGTGTTCCCAACATTCCACCAAGGACTGCTTCCTGGGCATAGTTCACAGCCGTATTTCACAACGGTTTCTCTTGAAAGACGGGGCAGATTACCCATCTAAGGACAGAGGGTGTCGTATCCTGTACAGTCTGTAAAGCACACTGAGACAAATGTATAATTTGTGATATTGGGCTATACAAATACATTTGATTTGATTTGATTACACTTTGTTGGGCCAATCTGGCAGTTCATGGTCACAACCTATAAGTATGCTTTATTATTTGTGGATTTGTTATGTTTAAAACAAACAATGTAGCTACTACCTGGAGTGTAAGTGTGGGGTTGATGGTTGTAGCAGTTGAGTTGCACACACAGTGCTAGCTTTGGCTAAGTTGCTAGCTAACGTTATTGTGTTCAAACAGTTGTGCCAATAAGCTGTATGCCCACCTTTACCTAAAATTGTGTAGAAATATGGCGATGTTTTTTTTTTATCACAACATGTTGAACCATGTTTAAGTATGTAGATTGGATTATGATTACGAACTGTAATCGTTATCCACTTTAGTTTTCTAACATTATCTAATTATTACCTGTTCCTCACTGTTCTCATTTCATAGTAACAATACTGCAGACACATTATTATTATTATTATTATTTTGTCTCTTATGTAGAATGACTTATAGTGAACTAACTACAGGGACAGTCTCCCTGGAGCAACTCAGGGTTAAGTACCTTGCTCAGGGGTATAATGGTGACAGCCCTGGTATTGAACTCACAACCTTCCGGTGTTTTGAAGCCATACCATTAGACCACTAGACCACCACCAAAAAAAAGAAGAACTGTCAGCTGATTTCATTAAAGGTGCAAATGAAGTGAACAATCGCATATTTGCTTCCTTCCTTGATGACACAACATAATAAGGACAATAAAAAGACAGATTTACAATAAAACATTTTTTATAATAAAGCAAATAATGACTCAGGAGGTAACATCTGTGCATAGGAAAAATATTGATCCATTAAAGTAACATGTGTTTCAATGTCTAACTTTTACTTCAAATAAAATTATGTTATCACAGGAGAAAGAGGAGAATAGAAAGCATTGGTACCTTTTACATATTGTTGATTACAAACATAATTTCAACCAGGAGGTGATTTTTGCAGAAATATTACAGTAACCATGACAACTTTGATAGTACATTCAAAATCTGCTGTGCTCTTGGTAAAATTGCCAAAGTTACTAATCAAAATACATTTGTGTTTTATCAGGAAATATGTGTTAGTCTTTAGATTTTGATCAGGATAACTTTGTCAGTATTTTATAAAATAAGCAACGCTAGTGTAATTCTTAGATACAAAATATATTCATGCTTTACATTATTGCATATAATGTTATGTGTTTGCTACTGTTGATGTTTAGCAGGTAGTTAGCTAGTTAGCTACATAATAGGTAGTTAGCTACATAATGTGGAAATGTATTATACTAAGTGTTAAATACCTGATGCTTTTCACTTCGCCGGGCATTCTGGAACAGTTTCAACGATTGTCCACCTAAAAAAGAAATTACAGTTATAACATTACACCTGAAATATAAAACAACCACAACATAAAAACTAACCAATGTGAAATTTCCTGCTCCAGTCTTGGTTGCACAGGTGATTCAGGTCTATCCGCTTGTTCTTCCTCAAGTTCACAACCATACGCCGGCTCGACTGGCACTTTTTAGCAGAGTTTTCAGCTGTTCACGAATCCTCTGTAGCTAAAATTAAAAGTTATGGTAAGGGCCGTGACCAATTTCCTGACCAACGCTCTTAGCGGTTGACCAATCACAACAGAGTGTGCCAGCTGACCAATTAGAGCAGACTGGGTTTTTCGGGAGGGCAGAGCAGGAGCTCTTTACAGGTGCTGCATCACAGGCGATATTAGAAGAATAAAGCACATTTTGAACATTAAATTATGTAAACATGTTCTAGTAGAGGCTCAAAATACAAATATGGACCTGAAAATTAGCATTGTATGACCGTTTTAACTAATTTTCCATAAAGAGTATCCGTAAGCGTCTTCATGTGTTTTTGTTCTTTCTGTATCGCTTTGTCGGAACCATATAAACCATATAACCACATATATACATTTATATATATATATAGTGTAGAACATTGTCCTTTAGACCTTTCATAACCTGCAAACATTATTCATGTCAACACACCTTTAACAACATTAGAAATTATTAAAATGACTAGTGGCAGCATGTGTGGGAAATGTGGAATGACAGTTGTGTATTGAATTTTGGTATTGCGGGCATCTTGTTCATTTTGTGGATGTTCTTGTCCTTTTAGTCATATCGCTGATTGTGCCTTTAGTATGAACTGTTGGAACAACATTATTATCGTTATTCATTTTTTGATTTTCAAATGAAAACTAGAAGTTTTAAAAAAAATAAAATTTCAAAACAGTTATGGACTGAACAGAAGGTACACATATGCTGTATCCATGGAAGTGAGATGATTAAACTTGTGGGAAGTTATCACAGCAATTTTTTTTTGTATTTGGAAGTGATTCTCTTGAACTACTCTTGCTGTCCAATCAAAGACAGGGTATATTTGCTTTGTCTCAAATGTCCAAAATGATTCCGTTGAGGAATGAACACTTGATTAATCAAAACAAAAGGCTGAAACTGAAGCGGACACTTCAGGACATATATGGTTGCTTTCCAACATAAATGTTAGTTTGATAAATGTTATACTTCAAGAAATGAATAACAATCAGTTAATAATAATCTTAAGTTAGCATGTAGGAACCACATGACCCAGGTGAAACATAAACAGTGTAGCAGTTTGACTTATAACTGGAGTGCCAGGCTAAGTCAAAGTCCGACAATAATAATAATAATAATTTGAATATTTACAGCATAGGTCAACAGGGGGTCCGTGACCCCCAGGGGGTCCGCCGAGGTACTGCAGGGGGGGTCGCAATTTTTTTTAAAGTGTTCATCTGTGGTACTGCAACTAAACAATCCACTGTGACTCTAAAAACATTTTCTCCACAGACCTCGATTACACAACAGATGTCTGTAAAACTGTTGGTAGGACACTCCACTTCATCAGTACATGGACCATCTTTCACTTCACCCTACCATGCTTCTGTTACAGGGACACTATCCCTTTCATACAGCATAGGAGAGTTTTTCTAACCTAACTAAGCCAACATTACCATGGGATACACTTCAATGGTGCCTTTTATAACGTCACCATGACAATTGTTTTGTCTAGAGCCCCACAAAGTGCTGGTTTCATCCAGAACCTCTGGGTCAAAGGAGTAAAGCACATACAAGAACATGAGGGGGGTTGTTTGGCTAAGGTTACCCAAGTTGCTCTTGGAGAGGGATCAAACCTTAAGGAGGCCCTTTATCGTAATCCTTCATCCACGCTGCTCTTGTTATGCTTCTGCTTTTAGATAAACTCCTACTCTGAAGGGCGATCACAGCCCCAGGCCAGGGGCTTTTTATTTTCTTCTATCACATTTGAAGGAACACAAACTCATGGAGTAACGGTAGGTGCTGTGTGGGTGAGCTGTGGGGAAGGTATAGCTTGTCATCATAATTTCGAAATATTTTAGAAAAGGCAACCATAACTTTAAACCTAACTGGTTTTCTTTGTAAATGTAGATATTATTTTGTTTTATTTGTACTGTATATGCATAAATAAAGAAATATCTAGTTTTTAGAGTTAGTAGTATTTGTTTAATTTAGAATTAGATGGATGGTTCTGATTATGGTGAGGTATATTGTGCTATATTTGGGAAATGTAACTTAAAATATATTTCAAAGACTGTATTTGCACAGTATTGCAAATTTCAAATTTTCCTCTACTTTCAGGTATCTCAACGGCTCATATATTAACCAGATACATCAAGTTCCGTTAGCTATGAAACATTTAATCAATGAATATTTATGAATCACTAAAGTGAAAGGAGTTACGGCACACATACTAGTTGTTACACAAAAATGTATCACTAAATGTTTGTAGGCAGTATCTGCCAGGTGGAACTGTTGCATAGCTAACTGAACCCACTGACAACAAACAACTTGTTATTGTCTGACCTCTTTAAGTTTACGAGTAAAATGGGAAACACATCTGACCTGATACTTGATGAAAATGTTATTTTAATGTGTGACTCTTTACACTGTTATTTTATTTTTAGAACAATAGATACTTTTTTCTGAGTCTCAACACCCTGAAACGACTCTTTGCAATATCATATTTTGAAAGTCTCAAGGAGTCGAATCAGCAAATCATTTGAATGTGCAGTAAGCAGGGAAGACAGCCAGCAAGGTCTTTAACGTGTATGCTCACAACTGACTCGGCTGGACTCTAGTGGGCTAAAAGTAGTGAAAATAAGATATTTCCTGGACTTTTTTAAGGTATGCGCCAAATGAGAAACTTTCATTGGAATGAATGGGGTGCCATCTTGGAACACGGTATCCAAAATCACTCATTCACTCCTCCCAATATAACACACAGTAGATTGCTGTCTGTCAGACTGTATAGCTGTCAACCAATTGAGCATAAAAAGAAAAACACTGTGCCATCGACAATATTTTTTCATTCTATTGTGGGAATTTTTGAGAGCACTTTAACCTCTTACCGTGTGGACGGCTCCACCAGAGTTTTAGTTTGCCATGTGTTGTGTACAGTCTACCATGCTGGATTAGAAAGCTTAGAATCTCATCTATTTAGATTTTGAGATCACAATCACAACAGCAGGTACAATTAGCGCCTCAAAATAGTAATTAAACTCAAAAATCAAAATCATAACTTTGAGCCAACTCACCCATGAAGCCTCATAATAATCTTGTAATCAGTAGGGGAGTGTGGGGGAAAATGATTCAATTTTTACTTAAATTGCTCTCAAGGCAAGGGAAAATGAGATTGAGTTCAATGAAAAAGATCTACCTATATTTCAGGGTGTCAACAATCAAATTGCATTATAAGAATGCATCTTTGACAAAGGGCCTGGAAAATATGACCATGAAAAAAATGGGTGCTTCCTGAATTTATGTCACATGACCATAAATGTATTAAGTTGAGTAGAAACTGAGGGTGGGTCAATTTACCCGCTAGCTCATTTTACCCCACTCTCCCCTAATAATCCCCCAAAAAAACACTCCTGTTTGACCTCTTGCCAAAGGTCCAAACGATCATTTCCTGTAAAAAGATATTGATCATTGATCAAAGCCCATAAACAGCTGTTGCAATCTTTGAAATCAACTGATCGATGTGTGAGATATTTTGTTTGTACTCGGCTTGTTACTCCCGCTGCCTTCAGGGCCGAGTGCCTGCTTCCCAAATGTAGAGCGGACTCTAAGCGTTTGATTGACACCTCATTTGAGCCAATCGGAGATTCCATGCGTTATCTACAGCCTTCAATAGCCAATCAGTGTCAACTTGATAAGGAAGTGCCACCCCCTCTTCTTTTGTTTACAGACCGAGCCTATAGCAACCGAGTCTCCTGATGACTGGTGTATCGTGTAGCCAATGAAACGATGAGAAATATGGTTTATTTTTTACAAATGTTATTTCTTTGCAAAATTATATTTATTATATCGTCACCTTCTTAAACTAATGGCCTAAGTCATGTTTTGAGGAAAATGTTTTTTTTGCCTAAATCATCTCTTCATGATGCTGGCAACCTCGTAAAATTGCCTAGATCCTTACTGAAAAAATAATGCTGTTCCTACCCTGTTAGTATGATGGCCTATCTCAAGAGTGTGACTTAGGCAATAAACAAATGGCTTAAGTCACATTTTCTGTGACTTAGGCAATGTTATCAGCATTACAAGATTGCAGCTGCTTCAAGAAGAAAGAAAAACTACCAGATAAATTAAGTTATTTCCATGGTTCAGGGCTCGTCCCCTATTGGTAAGTGATAATGTTTACTGTAATATAGGCTAGGCTATTAATGTAGGGTAGTGTAGTTATTTAGTGTTTTACTTTCACAAGTTATAGTTTAATTATCAAGCCTACCAGTGGGGATACAACATTTCACACATGTTCCATGAAGGAAAGTATTCTGTATTCATTCCGCGAAAGGATCAGTGTGATGTTTGTGTTTCATTCAAGCATGGGAATATCAGTAAGGCCGAATATTATGCACATGTGATCCAGAAAGATGAAGCAAAGCAAGAGAAATCCCGCAACAAGGATTCTGCGAACAATGAGAAGTCCATTTGGACAATGGGCTTGCAAGCCGTGCTGATGTGTCCAAAAACCCAAGCCAGCTGCCTGCATTACAAAACAAAACTGCAGGTCCATAACTTTACCCTCTTCGACTTGAAATCAAAGGAAGGGTAGTGCTATATTTGGGAAGAGTCGGAGGGCGACCTCAGTAGCGAGGTATTAACACACCTTTAATATCGTCATTTTGAAGGTGTGTTCAAAGACCATCCAGAAATCAAGGAGATAGTAGTGTGGAGCGATGGTTGCGGTTATCAGAACCGCAATGCAAATGTGGCAAATGCATTTTCTGAGCTTGCCAGGAAATACAAATCAAATCATCAAATCAAATTTATTTGTATAGCCCAATATCAGGGTACTAATAACACAGAAGTACCTTGTTGCAGGTCACACACAAATGGAGTGTGACAGCATGCATAGCACCATTGAATGCAACAATGATAACGGATATCATCACCCGACTACATAATCATACTCCAGACTGCAAGAATCAGACCATCACCCTACCATGTGAAGGTGGTCAAGCATGAGGAATTCCTGAAGTGGATTGGCTCTTACTTCTTGAGCATCAGAGCAGGCAAAAAAGCTGGAGATCCGGCTGTACATCATTTGCAGGCTCTTCAGTTTAGCAGTGATGGTAAGGTCCATTACAAGGTATCCTTCTCGGAGAACTCTGCGTGGGATGCACTGCCACAGAGGTTACAGGTGCCAAATAAGCTGCTGGCATGGATCAGAAGGTTTCCACACGCTCTGCCAATCAAGGAGAGGAAGTTCCAGGACCTTCAGTCCATGAAACATGTCATGCCCACCGAGTGTCATCAGTTCTTCGACAATTTGCAACATAATTAGGCATCAATCAAGATGACTGAAAATGAAGGGGAGAAATATTTTTAATAGGAAATCGGTTAGTTACAATTTAAAAACCCAGCAAAGAAAAGCTGGAGGGAGACGTGAGGAGAGGCACAAACCTCCTCAGTGTTTGATTGACCTGCCCTTTGTTTGATTTAGCTAAGAGTGATTTCAGTTGTAACTTTTGAGTTTGCTTTGTTGAATTAAAGAGCCATCCACGGTCTCTGTGTGCTCCGCTAGCATTTTAAACTGTTTGTGGCAGACCCTTCCCCATGGTCTGTCCCGGTAGTGGGAATAAAAGGAGTGCACTGTTTTGCCTAAGTCACTTTCTCCAGAAATAATCAGGCCTAAGTCAGGTTTAAAATTGCCTCAGTCACAACGCCATGTTCTTAAATTGGCCTAAGTAATTTAATCCTCTTATGTTACATAATTGACAGACAGTGTTATTTGTATGTCAATAGTCCTATATTGTCATAACCTTTTTGTGTGAAATGATTAATAAATATTCAGTTTTTTCTGTTTCCTGAACAATTTTAAAATGTGACATTGGCCATTAGTTTAAGAAGATATTAACAATATTCAAGTTCATAAGAAAAACCACATAAATATTGCAAAAAATGTGTTTATACTTCACTTATTCTGTGTCATTACTACTGACAGTGAAATATGGGTGTACAATAATTATTTGTGAGCAATACAAATAATATTTTAAAAGTTTATTTTCTTCAAATTCAGTATATTCAGACCACTATTACTCAGTGCCAGAAGCACTTGGAGTAATTATGTTTTGCAAGAACAATAATAGTGGTATCTTTTGAATGAGACCAAAACCATGCATATTGTGCAAATGGTTGAAGAGCAGCTTTTAATTTACCTTGGGTATGTCTTTTGTAGGTATTTTCGATTAAATTCCCCCACACTGTAAGAGAGCATTTCACACTTCGCATTCAGACAGACAGAAATAAAAGCACGTAGGCCTACAGACATTTCTTAAGTCAAGATCCAATTTCATTAATCACTAGTATGACACTACAGTAATTAGTAGTCACTCAGAATGGAGAAAGGACTTTACATAGTACTTACTTTAACAACGGCGAGGTCCGTGCTAAACTTAAAGCATGGGCTATTGCGCACAGCTGCAGTGATTTGGACGAGTACTGGAATTCCAGGTACGCGTATTAACAGTGCTAAAAGACAATATAGTGACAAAGTGGAGTCTGACTACAAGAGCTCCATCACTAGAAACATGTGGTCTGGACTAAAAACAATAACAGACTGTAAAAGTGCTGAGGAAGTGTCTGCATCTCTCCCAGATGAACTGAACACTTTTTTTTGCACGTTGTGAGAGCTCCCCAGCTGTGGAGGTACAGAACGCTGAGGATTTCTGCCCACTGGTTTTAACCTTAGCAGATGTGTGCAAATATTTTAAAAGGCTCCTGGACCTGACGGCATCCCTGGCCGTGCTCTCAATGTTTGAGCAGTTTAGCTGGCAAATGTGTCCACAGACACCACACAGAGGACGCCATTGCCCTCACCCTCACCCTCCACACTGCCCTCTCCTACCTGGACCAGAAGAACACATATGTGAGAATGCTGTTCATGGACTACAGTTCAGCATTCAACACCATTGTGCCCTCAAAGCTCGTAATTAAGCTCAGGGACTTCGGCTTAACAGCACCCCCTGTGACTGGATCCTGAACTTCCAGACGGGAAAACCCCAGGCAGTGCGGGTTGGAAATATCACATCCTCCACCCACATCTTCACACCTTCCGTCGCAGACTGAAAACTCAACTGTTTCGACTGCACCTCGGCGAATGAGAAGAGAAAACAATTGATAAAATGTTTTAAACTGTTCTTTGTACACTTACATTGATTTGGCTTATTTGTAGCTAATAGTTGAATTCATATTCTATTGTTTCTGTATGTTGTACTTTTGTTTGGCTTATTTGAAGCTATTGTTGTGCACTTAAAGGATTTCACCTATTTGAAGATAATGTAACTGCAATATTCTTGCTGTTCGTAGTTGTATCCTCATGATTGTTTGCACTTATTGTAAGTCGACAAAAGACAAAAGTGTCAGCTAAATTAACTGTAATGTAATATAATAATGTGTTGTGCAACATGTTTTGATTTGTAACTTTTAATTTGTGACTCCTGAAGAAAAGAATCATATTCCATGAAGCTATCTAGAGTCATGTTACACCCGACAAGACCTTAAGCTGAAAACACAACATGCAAGTGTATTGAGGTATTTGAGAAAGGCTTAAAGTGAACTTCAGGTACAAATCCTGTCATTCAGCTCAAGTCTGGGTGCTCACTCACTCTGATCCATTTTTCTCATCCTCAGTTTCCTTTTATGCTTCGAGTTGGAGCTGCTCTGTGTTTACAGTAGGACATGAAAAGAGCTCAGCACATTTTGCCGACTACAATTCGTAGGAAGCTGTGGACGGAGTAAATAGTTAGGTTTGGCCCGGTGGGGGTTGGGACTGAGGGATACACTAGATCAAAGTCTTAAGATGGAGATATATTCACATGCCTCACAACATGGGCTGTTTGCTCAGGCTCCAAGAGAACAAGTATGGAACAAGTCAAACTGTACAATACAGTGCAGGAACACAGTAGTAAATATATTACACTGATGGAAAAGTCCTAATACAGTGCTCCATATCAGTGTGTGATTGTCAGTGCCTTTCAGGAGTCATTTTTTCATGATGTGTCATTTGTCATTTTGGTGCCAACCTACCAAGACTATTTCTACTTCAGCTATGGATATATTTCCTTTCCCAGAAACATTGTAGAAACCTCCAGAAAACTTCCATGGTCTCGCTGCATCCAGCTGGGTTTTACAATATATCATTTCAGTAATGGAGAGAAGGTGAGAATATCCAAGCAAAAGTGTACTGTGGTGTATGAAGCCTCCTGTTGGTGCACATAATGGTATATTTGCCACTTCCACTATGGATGACCCCAGTATGATTGTTGAATGTATTGAAAAATGATGAATCTAGAAAGAAAAAAGGCTGAGAAGGCAAAAGACAAAGTACAATCTTGAACGGTAAGATTGTTACAAATGTTTCTGATTATACTACATTGGCTTTCTGTGTAGGTAGACATGTTCAGACGTACACGTCTCATGTTCTGCAAATACGTCTGAATAAGAATAAGGTGAATAAGATTTTATTCATAGTTTTGGCAACACCTGTGGGTAGTGATGGTACCGGCCAGTGTGTTTTAATAATACATGTCAAAATGAAGTATCAACTAGAGTAGCTACATGGGGCCTAAAACCGACCAGACCAGTCTCTTTAAGAATTAACCTGGCTAATATCAAATGCCAAATTTTAGACATGAACCCAGAAAAAGATACATTTTTGCTTTACTTCATGCATTACAGACAGTTAGCACAACAGGCTAATACAACACATTTGTGTATCTATTTGCAAACATTGCTTAATAAATTACACTTGACCTAACCGCTAGCTTTACACTTCAAAAACAGTTCTGCAACCCGACCCAACCCCGACAGGTCCTGACACAGTAGCGGGTTTTTGATTGAGTAGCTCTGAGGGAACACTGTTCATAGGCTGCAGGTGCATAACGCCTTCAGGCACTTTCTACGGCATCACCCAGATGTGTAGATCACCGGGAGGAGGAAAAAGAATTTAGCATTTTCAGTTTCAAAGCAGAAGAGATGCGTTACATTGTTGTTGACTTTTTGGTATAATGTTTGTTTAGTGTAATACACAAGGGTTTGAAATGTTCTTTATTGTTATAATGAAAATAGTTCTATCAGGAGAGACTTCGATCTGAGTGATAATGATAAATAATTGACATGTGCACAAGAGGATGAGAAATGTGAAGTCTGCTACCTCAGTGCTACCTCAGTGCCCCGGAGGACTGTGTCTGTCTTTGACACTTACACACTTATGTCGTTTAAAAAGAAATGTATTCTCATGAAATAGTTGTTTTGTCTCAGTATAGTACATTGTATTCTATTCGCCACAGGAGGATACTGTCAGCTGCAAACTACCAGAACCACCAGAACTCTTTGCAAGTATATGCTTTTTTTTTGATGGTTTTGTTGCCATAAACATGCTCACAGAACTTCAAAAAAATATGTCCTTGGCCTCTGAGATGAAGCTCTTCATGCCAGTGAGTGTTTTAGCACATATTTAGCATACTACATTTTCCCCATCTGCAGCTAATCTTTAAGAAATACAAGGGAGGATTTATTGGACTGCATAATTTTTATTTTTGCTTGAGTGCGCATTAGTGCCTAAAGAGCCAGAGTGTAGTATTTAGGAGGATCTATTAGCAGAAATGGAATATAATAATATGAATATTTTTTTAACTATGTTTAGGGAGCTGGTCCTCTTCACGGAGACCCCCATGTTGCACCGCCATGTTTCTACAGTAGCTCAGAACGGACAAACCAATTTCTCTGCAGTTCCGCAGTTCTCTGACACTCTTGTAAAACTGCAATAACTTCAGCCACCGCCTGAATTTGGTTGCTCCTAAAGTAGTTTTATGCTAAGGATGGCCTCAGAGCGAGGCAAAGATACCACGGCTTTGTACTCGACGGCTCGTTACCGCAGTCTTGGAAAGGGAGGAATGAGTAGAGGGGGATTCAGTTGGTGGCAATCTGCAACCAAATCGCTACACACTGTCCCTTTAATTAAAAGTCATATTTTTCTATAGTCTGTGGTCGAGTTCATAGACCGTGATCATCCAATCACAGCCACTGTTTTCACACACAAACTCTAATTGTTTCTATCCACTGTAAAATACAAATAAATAATAAAAATAGAACAAATGTAACACAGTTTGTTCCCGGAGTGGCTTCTTTTAATTATGGAAGGGGTCTGTGACAATTTGACCATTGACCTCTTTGATAATTTAGGAGCAGGTTTCATATGGAACACACTCTGATGTGAACTGTTTCTGTTCTATTCAGGCTTATTCATAGTTAACCATCAGTGCTCTGCTGAATCTACGTATCAATATGACGATGAGCCGTTCAGCTGCAGGAGAAGAGAATGTGCTTGTGTAGGACTCAACAGTCAACCTCCCAACACCAAGAGCTTCAGATAAAAGGAAGAAAATGATCCGTCAGACGTCGGTGCACTCACTAAAGAAGCTATTTGACATGGGCCTCTTGGGCCGGACTGCTGTTGTGTTTGGCTGAGGAGGGTTTGAAGCTGCAGGGCAGCAGAAGCCACCTGTGGCTGCTATGCAAGAGCTGTTTGGATGGCAGGATGACATGGCCACCCCCAGACATAAGCACATACAGCAAAACAGAAGAAGGTGTAAGAAAGGATGGTAGGAGCTCAACATGAAAGGGGATGAAAACGAGATGAATGACAAGAGCTGTGGCTGTTTTAACACAGGACAGATTGTTTTTAGGCTTACATATAAGAGTGGTAATGCTTATATAAAGGTAGTTATTTCCAATGAAAAGAAGCTACATCCATGTAATTCAGTTTACAGGGTCAGTTCACCCAAATTAAAATTTGTTTTAAAATTAAATTAAAATTACCATATGTAATTACTATCTAGCCATGCAAGATAGTTTTGGTGTTATCATCTGAACCTTCTATTTGATTCAAAACCTTAAAAGAGAAAAAGAAAAAAGAACCTCATGCCTGAACTTTAAAGCCAATGTAGATGAGAAGTTCATATCACTTTGTGTTCGGAACACAATGTGATCATCTCCACTTCCATGAGGAAAATATCATGTTATAGGATCAAATGGAACACCTATTAAATGGACCTTGAGTTACTTTTTTTATAGCTGCTGCCTTTAAAGTGAAGAACCTTTGATCCTGCCCTTAAAAAAATGCTTTTGCTTTGGCAGTGGCACTTTCTTTAGAAAGTAGTTCCATTGAAATTGGTTCACAGAGGTCTATTATATATTGCTACTATATATTTGTATTTCCTAATTCAGATAGCCTCAAGAGACATATCTCCTATTTTCTTCAACACAAAAATGTGTAATTGTGTAATAACATTTAAAATAGTGCAAAGTAGCATTATTCTAAAAAATATAACTGATGATAATCGTTTATAATGTTGTATCACAATGTTAAAATCAAGCATCAGGTCACCTGGGAAATGAGTTTAAAATGTTATTAAAAAACTTTTCTTCCCCGCAGATTGGTGGATGCTTCTTGAAGTACATTTATAACTTGGGTAAGTGATTCCAAAAGAACTTGGCTTTTTCAAAGATCGTCCTGTGTGGTATAAATCCTGAATCCTAAAGTCTGCCTTCACCTGCTGGAGAAAATGCATACAGACTTCCACTAAAAAGCATAGTAATAGAACAACTTAATTCTAAAATCGTTACAAACATTGATTGATATGTTTGTGGATACCATTTAAATAAAATACTCTCTAAACATTCCAAATGTACCAGTAAGTTGTATTAACTTAATGGTACAGGGATCCCTAACAATACTCAAGCCCTTCTTTTTTCACAACAACCATTATGATTAATTGTGTCACTGTGCGTTGCCAAATCAGTGATTAATACAGTGTATACAATAAGTGTCAGTAGAAAGGAACAGCAGTTACACTGTCCACCTGGCAGAGAGGGAAATGAACACAGAGATGGAATAACAGATATATGTAACAGACACTGGCTGAGGATGTAAAACTCATTAGAAATGTCAGAATGAGAAGACATGATAGATTGTACACCTAAACAACAAACTAGTTCAACAAACTGCCAATAAAAGTCTGCCATATTTCTGTGGATGTTTGCCATAGTATGCGATAATGTTTTCCTACCAACTGACTGTACAGTAAGTTTCCTTAATATTCAACATTAGCATTCAGCCTTTACTGATTAGCTGAGCCAGCCTCAGGCAATGGCAATCAGAGGCCTTGTGGACGTTGAGAAAGGTAAAACATACTTTTCCTTTACATAAAGGATCAATTATCCAAAATGACAAATAACATCATACTGGCTGTAAATCCTAGTTATACAAGTTATAAGTTACAAGTCTCCTTCAGCTTAACTACAGAAATGAAGTTGAAATGAGGAAACACTGCCCTATGGAGCAGGATGACATTGGTGAAACTGAGTGGAGTTTGGATGTTGGTGAAAGACTTTGAGCTATGCTTTCAAGCATGGGAGGGAGCCTGGTGCAAAGTACTCAGGCATAGCAGTTTGATTTCCCAAATGTTCATAATTAAACGTTTACTATTTGAATAGCCAGCAGGGAACTCCTCGGCTTGTGTTTTTGTAGTGGCTATTGTGTTTGTGGAGCCAAATATTGGAAACTTTGATACCGAATCCCCTGGTGTATGTTAACTTTGGCAGCAACCAAAGGATTCTGGGGATGCTTTTCCTGCGCATTACTTCGCCTCCACTGTTCACCACCCACCATCTCCTCAGGTCGTGGAGTTCCCTGAAGCCACTGCTCGCTGAGCTGAGGAGGGGGAAGCACAGGGAAGACATTGTGATGCATCTCGGGGTGAAAGCCTATCTCAAATGTCTCAGAGGTTTTTAGAGAAAACACTTCAGTGTGGAGAGGCCTATCTCCTCTTGCTGAACTCAGCTTCATCCTCTGTCATACCTTACAGCGCTGTCTCTCAGGCTACAGGAAGCCTTCAGCCACCTCCAGAATGTATCCTCCCCCTACAGCATGTATGGCGCATGAACTGCTCACACTGCGATCTCTCCCTCCTGCCCAGGGATCAGTCAATTTTCAGACTACTGTGGAAAAGAAGACCTGGGCACAGCTCCTTTGGCCGGTCTCTGTGCAGCACAGGATGAATCCCGGCTTGATGGGAATGTGAGCTGAGGGCTGCACAGGAGGAAAGGCAGAGTCAACAAACAAGCGGTAGAGCAAATAAGCCACACATACTGTTTGTTATTAAGTTCTCTTTTCACGTGTGTATGTGCTTACACAGTACTACTGATACCAAGACCATCAAGTTCTTTTAAGAGATCTCTTCTGTGTGGGGGTTAGTCATCTTTTTTTAATAAATGCATGGCAAAACTATGACCTCAGTTGGCCCCTGGGAGTCTAATTTCCATAGGACCCCAACCTGTAAGATTAGATAACATTAGATTCAACTTAGATTCACTGAGAACAAGTACTAAGACAAGAAAATGGAGTTTAGTTTAATGTCTAACAGAATTACAAAACGCAGTAAAAAGCAAAGCTGTGTACATACTTTACAGAAAACGTAGAACTGTGCAGTAGTTGCAGTAGACAAAACATATAGTATAAATTATATAGTGTAGGTATAAGTAGAAGTAATGGTAAGAGTAAGACATTATATAAAGAATAAACAGCATAAATATAGTTAATACATTATAGATCAGATATATACAGTATGGTACATGGACTGCATTTATATAGCGTTTTTCAGGTCTTACCGACCTGTCTCCTTGACCCGTTTCCAACTAAGCTGTTTAAAGAAGTTTTACCCTAAATAAACACTTCTTTATTAAATATTATCAGCCTGTCCTTATTATCAGGCTATGTACCACATTCCTTTTAAGTAGCTGTAATAAAACCTTTTCTTAAAATGTATCTGAGTGATCTCAGTTTGTACAGGTTAACGATTAAACCTCCATGCACATCAACGATAGTCATGGAGTACCGCAAGGTTCTCTAGTTGGACCTATTCTATTGAAATTATATATGCTTCCTTTAGGCAATATAAAAAGCAAATACTCCATAAGCTTTTCCTGTTATGCAGATGATACCCAATTATATCTATCGATCAAGCCAGATGAAACCAACCAATTAACTAAACTTCAAGCATGCCTTCTGTCACGCGTTCCACCCACTATTAGTTTGTTTTCACCTTGTCAGTAATTCTCTTATCATTTCAGATCCTGGTTCATCCTCACTGCCTGCAATCAACTTATTCCCCTCACCTGGTTTCCACAGCCCATCTCCTCACCTGCTTCTCATTCCCTCATTAGTTCTCTCAGAGGATATATACCAGTTCTCTCCCACTTGTTCCCTGTCTTGTGTTTTCCTGCCAAGCTCTCCAGTGATCGTCTAGTTTACCTGTTTAGTTTTCCTGACCTGCCCGTTTTGACCCTGCCTGCCTGTTTCTGGACTCCGATTCTTCTGCCTGCTCCTTACTGGATTTGTTTGCCTTTTGGACTGATTTACCGGTATTTGACCCTGCCTGGATTACTGAGTAAACTGAACTATATTATATTCTGCCTGTCTCTGTGTCATGCTTTTGGGTTCAGTTCTGTCGGTTCCAGTGAACCTTACACCTTCAGGACATAAAACTTGGATGACCTGCAATTTTCTGATGTTAAACACACAAACATGAAGTAATTGGACTTGGACCCAACCACTTCCCAAACACATTATCTAAAGATATAGTTACTATGGGTGGCATTACTCTGGCCTCCAGCACCAACGTAAGGAATCATAAATTTGTCTTTGATCAATATATGTCCTTTAACTCTCACATTAAACAAACTTCAAGGACCGCCTTCAATCATCTACGAAATATTGCAAAAATCAGGCTGATGCTGTCTCAAAACCAAAAACTAGTCCTTGCATTTGTATCGTCTAGGCTAGATTGTTGTGATTCCTTATTATCAGGCTGTCCCAATAAATCCCTTAAACCTCTCCACTTGATGTTGTCGCATGTGTAGTGACTAGGAAACAAGATAACATTTCTCCCATTTTAGCTACTCTGCACTGGTTTCCGGTAAAATCCAGAATATAATTTAAAATCCTTCTCCTCACTTACAAGGCCCTTAATGGTCAGGCACCATCGTATCTTAAAGAGCTCATAGTACCCTATTATCCAACTAGAGCACAGAATGCAGGGTTACTTGTGGTTCCTAGAGTCTGTGGTGTTGGTCTAGTGGTACGGCTTCCAAAATACATCACCAGTACATCACCAGATGGTTGTGAGTTCAATTGCAATCTTCAGTGCCCCTGAGCAAGGCACTCATCCCCGAGTAGCTACAAGGGGACTGTCCCTGTAGTTAACAGCTCTGGATAAGAGCATCTGCTAAATGACCTGTAATGTATTCTCTCTAAAAGTAGAATGGGAGCCAGAGTTCTTCAGCTATCAAGCTCCTATCCTGAGGCAGACATCCTCTCCACATTTAAGAGTAGACTTTTTAATATCCAAATCAAATCCAGTTTATTTATATAGCCCAATATCACAAAGTACACATTTGTCTCAGTGGGCTTTACAGACCTCCATATAAGAAACTCTACAATTAAAGAGAAAAAAATGGAAGAAACCTCAGAGAGAGCAACTGTATATACATAGTAAAATTACAACAACAAAAGATGGATCCAGGCAGGTGTCAAAAAAGCTTTCTGGTGACTATAAATAGTATAGTTATAGTTAGGGCTGGCTCAGGCTTGACTTGAATCAAGCACCTATGCTGCTATAGGCTTAGACTGCTGTGAGGACTTACACCAAGATCCTCTCTCCTCCTCTTCCTCGTGATCTGTATGCATTTACTGTATGTCCTCTCTATTTGTGTGCACACATGTCCTCTCTATCTGTATGCATTCATGTTAATAACTCAACCTGGACAGAGAGTCAGAAGTTAGAAGAACAAACAGTTTGTCCCTGAAGTGAGAAGTGTCCCTTGGGTGAGAGGTGTCCCTAGGGTGAGAGGTATCCCTGAGGTGAGAGGTGTCCCTGAAGTGAGAGGTGTTCCAAGGGTGAGCAGGGTCCCTGGGTTGAGAGGTGTCCCTGAAGTTACTGAAATACTGCCATTGTCTTTTTATTTATTTACCTTTTCTTTTTTCTCCTTAACATTTATTTACTTTCTTGTTGTGCTTACAGGTCAGATGTTGACCTTTGCTGGTTTGCAAAACTGAAAATGTGAAGGACTCTGGACCAAAGCTATAGGTTTAAGGATGAAACATTGTGAGCTTCTGGATGATCACCAAATGTTGAACAGATCGTCCTGCGTACAGGAAATCTACTAAGACCAACCAGGATTAAGTTTAACTCTTACCACCACTTATATAGTCTATACAGAGGAGGGAGGCACAGCAGTTATGGAGGGCATTTAGGCCAGGACAGACAATGCTAGATCAACATGGACCATCAGAAACATCCCAATGGGACTCTCTTACATGCCTGAAGTGTCAGAACATCTAACCAATCTTCAAGACCCAAAGAGTCGGCACTTACCACAAATCATTTAATACCTTAAGATCTCAGCTGGAACCGCCTAAAGACAGAAGAGAACCGAGGGAACGACTGGGTGGTTCGTATTGGCATCACATATGGAGTGGAGAACATTACATCTGTGGAGAACACTACATCAGTAGAAACAGTAAATAATTAATGTACACTGGAACAAAGCCATTTACTGCATCCACTGGAAGAGGTCAAAGGCCATCCACCAGGAGTCAGTGGATGACTGGAGAAAGATAAATGATGACATTCAAAGCAACCCACTATAAAGACATAATAAATGATGAAACCATTTATTGATAAATGATATACAGTACAAGGTATATGGTTACAAACAAGTATGGACTAGAAAGTGTTCTCAAAATGAATTACCTGAATGTGTAATATTATACCAAGCCTCATTGATGTAAACAGAGTCTGCCTCATCTTGTCGCTCTGTCAGCGCAGAACACGTCATTCCGGTAGCTGTGATCGAGCCTCTATAACAGGTGTCTGGAACCTTTTTGGCTGGGAGAGTCATAAAAGCCAAATATTTGTAAATGTATTTCCTTGTGAGCCATAAGCCATACGGGGGGCCCTACTCTATAAGATATGGCTACAACCTCTCCCATAATTGTAGTGTCATGTGATCTGTTTCCTGTTTTGTTTTGTCAATCACCTCTCCTCTCCTCTCGTGAATGAATGAATGATCGTGTATGGTTACGGTAAGCGCGTCATTTCCGGTTGTTAATGTTTCTGTGTTGTTGGTAGCATACTTCGGCAGCTCCAGTTTGACCCAGTTAATGTTGTTATATTCTTGATCACATCGGCTAATTACCTGTCATCTATCTAAACCTATACTTGTACTTCCTAAGCACTTACAACTCTCTCCTTATCCTCCTTCTCTTAGCGACTCTCGCTAAATCCTCAATTATTTACGCTCTGTTCGGCTCTGCTAACGTTAGCTGCTGCAGCTCGGCAGCTAGCGATGGCATCTCCCTCTTCTGCTCTCTCCTGCTCGGTGTGTTTCATGTTTAGCTATTGCTCGGCCTCCTTTAGTGATAATGGTACGTGTATTAAATGTAGTTTATACGCAGGGTTGGAGGCGAGTTTTAGAGGGATAGATGAGCGGCTCCGCACCATGGCTAGTCAGCGGTTAGCAAGTGTAGCTGTTAGCAAGCCCCCTATAGTCGGTGCGGGTCGACCAGTGGTATCTCCTGTTAGCCGTCCCCCGGCGGGACCCGAGCAGCCGGGAGACTGGGTGACTGTCCGAAAGAAGTGTTATCAGAAGCCCACGGTTCACCACCAACCGCTTGCTGTTTCTAACAGATTCTCCCCACTCAGTGACACACCAGCTGAGAAGCCAACTCTGGTTATCGGTAGCTCAATTTTGAGATACGTTCATTTTGAGACACCAGCGACGACAGTCACGTGCATTCCGGGGGCCAGAGCGGGCGACATAGAAGCACATTTGAAACTGCTGGCTAAGGCTAAACGTAAATACAGTAAGATTGTTATTCACGTCGGCGGTAATGACACGCGATTGCGTCAATCGGAGTGTACTAAAGTTAATGTGGAGTCGGTGTGTACATTTGCCAAAACAATGTCGGACTCCGTAGTTTTCTCTGGTCCTCTGCCAAATCTTTTGAATGATGACATGTTTAGCCGCATGTCATCATTCCGTCGCTGGCTCTCACGGTGGTGTCCAGATAATGATGTGGGCTTCGTAGACAATTGGCGGACTTTCTGGGGAAGGCCTGGTCTGATTAGGAGTGACGGCATCCATCCTACTTTGGCTGGAGCAGATCTCATATCCAATAATATTACACAGTCTATTAGTGGACCTAATCCATGACAACCCAGAGTTGAGACCAGGACAAAGAGTTGTAGTCTTACACACTTCTCTGTGCTTCTTTCCGGGCAGTCACCCACTCAAATCCCCATAGTGACTGTGTCTGCCCCACGACCACTGAAACTAATCAAGTCTATGGTTAACAGAAGAGGAGTTATACATGAAAACCTAATTAAAATAAACACCACCACTGCAAAAGTGCAACTAAATCAAAAAATTAAATGTGGGCTCTTAAACATCAGATCTTTATCAACGAAAGCTGGATTGGTAAATGATTTAATATCAGATAATAAGATTGATTTATTTTGTCTCACTGAAACCTGGCTGAGACATGAAGAATATGTCAGTCTAAATGAATCTACTCCACCTGGTCATATTAATACTCACATTCCTCGAGGTACTGGCCGAGGAGGTGGAGTTGGGGCCATATTTGACTCAAACCTCTTGATCAATCCTAAGCCTAAACTAAAATATAACTCTTTTGAAAGCCTTGTTCTTACGCTCTCAAACCCAACATGGAAAACAATAAAGCCAGTTTTATTTGTTACTGTGTACCGCCCTCCTGGTCCGTACTCTGAATTTCTATCTGAATTCTCAGAATTTTTATCAAATTTAGTCCTTAAAACAGATAAAGTAATTATTGTAGGTGACTTTAATATTCATGTGGATGTTGATAGTGACAGCCTTAATAATGCATTTATCTCAATATTAGATTCAATTGGGTTCAGTCAAAATGTACATGAACCAACTCACTGTTTAAACCACACTCTGGACCTTGTTCTGGGATATGGTGTTGAAATTGAAAGTGTCCACATAATCCTCTTTTATCAGACCATTTTTTAATAACTTTTGAAGTCCTGTTACTGGACTACAAGCCAGTAGGCAAAATATCCTACGCTCGATGTTTATCTGAAAGTGCTGTGACTAAATTTAAGGAAGTGATTCCATCAGCACTTGATTCAATACCAGGACTCAATATCAATATAACAGAGGACTCCAATGCTAACTTTAGTCCCTCCCAAATTAATCATCTTGTTGATAGCGCTGCAGCCTCACTGCGAATAACACTCGACTCTGTCGCTCCTCTTAAGAAGAAGATCATAAAACAGAAAAAGAAAGCTCCATGGCTTAATTTACAAATCCACAAACTAAAACAAAAGTCGAGAAATCTTGAAAGTAAATGGCGTTCCACTAAATTGGAAGAATCTCGTTTAGTCTGGTTAGATCATCTTAAAACGTATAAGAAGGCTCTCCGTAATGCCAGAGCAGCTTATTACTCTTCCTTAATAGAAGAAAATAAGAACAACCCCAGGTTTCTTTTCAGCACTGTAGCCAGGCTGACAAAGAGCCACAGCTCTACAGAGCCTTCTGTTCCTATATCTCTCAGTAGTGACGACTTTATGAGTTTCTTTAACGATAAAATTATAATTATTAGAGACAAAATTAATCTCCTCCTGACCTCAATTGGTAATGACTTAACTTCAACTGTTGGAATTTTAAAAACATCTGTAACTCCTGAAATATATCTAGACTGTTTTACTCCAATCAACCTTAACCAACTAACTTCAACAATCTCATCGTCTAAACCATCAACCTGTCTTTTAGACCCGATTCCAACTAAACTGTTTAAAGAAGTTTTACCCTTAATTAACACTTCGTTATTAAATATGATCAACCTGTCTCTATTATCTGGCTACGTACCAAAATCCTTTAAAGTAGCTGTAATAAAACCACTTCTTAAAAAGCCTGGTCTTGATCCAGAGGTTTTAGCCAACTATAGGCCGATATCTAACCTTCCCTTTCTCGCTAAAATCCTTGAGAAAGCAGTCGCAAAACAGTTGTGTGACTTTTTACATAATAATAGTTTATTTGAGGTTTTTCAATCTGGATTTAGAGTTCATCATAGCACAGAGACGGCACTGGTGAAAGTTACCAATGACCTTCTATTGGCTTCAGACAAAGGACTCGTCTCTGTTCTTGTCTTGTTAGACCTCAGTGCTGCTTTCGACACTGTTGATCATGACATTCTACTACAGAGACTGGAACATTGTGTTGGCATAAAAGGAACCGCACTAAGCTGGTTCAAGTCCTATTTATCTGAGCGATCTCAATTTGTACTTGTTAACGATAAATCCTCCATGACAGCCAAAGTCAGTCTTGGAGTTCCGCAGGGTTCTGTACTTGGACCGATTCTATTCACCTTATATATGCTTCCTTTGGGCAATATTATAAGGAACCACTCTATAAACTTTCATTGTTATGCGGATGATACCCAATTATATCTATCAATTAAACCAGATGAAACCAATCAATTGGCTAAACTTCAAGCATGCCTTAAGGACATAAAAACTTGGATGTCTAGCAACTTTTTGATGTTAAACACAGACAAAACTGAAGTTATTATACTTGGCCCTAAACGCCTCCGAAACGCATTTTCTAATGACATAGAAGCTCTGGATGGCATTAACTTGGCCTCCAGCACCACTGTAAGGAATCTTGGCGTCATCTTTGATCAAGATCTGTCGTTTAACTCACACATAAAACAAATCTCAAGGACTGCCTTCTTTCATCTACGTAACATTGCAAAAATAAGACACATCCTGTCTCAAAATGATGCAGAAAAACTAGTCCATGCATTTGTTACTTCAAGGCTGGATTACTGCAACTCATTGTTATCAGGTTGTCCAAAAAAGTCGGTTAAGACTCTTCAGTTGATCCAAAATGCAGCGGCACGTGTATTGACTAGAACAAGGAAATGGGATCATATTACTCCTGTATTAGCTGCTCTGCACTGGCTCCCGGTAAAATACAGAATAGAATTCAAAATCCTTCTCCTGACTTACAAATCAATTAAAGGTCAGGCTCCAGCATATCTTAAAGATCTCATAGTACCTTATAAACCAACTAGAGCATTACGCTCCCAGACTGCAGGGTTACTTGTGGTTCCTAGAGTCTCTAAGAGTACAATGGGAGCCAGAGCCTTCAGCTATCAAGCTCCTCTCCAGTGGAACCAGCTTCCAGTTTGTGTTCGGGAGGCAGACACACTCTCCACATTTAAGATTAGGCTAAAGACTTTCCTTTTTGATAAAGCTTATAGTTAGGGCTGGCTCAGGTTTGCCCTGGATCAGCCCCTAGTTATGCTGCTATAGGCTTAGACTGCCGGGGGACACCTCCCTGCTCTCTTCCTTCTCTCCCTCTCTCTTCTTCTCCCTCTCTTCTTCTCCCTCTCTATCTGTATGCATTTATGTAAATGTATGTTACTAACTCACCATCCGGAGTGTCTGTCTCTCATGTGGCAGGTTGCCACTGATAAAGTTTACGTCAGGATCATGAATCGTGACAGCGCCTGCTGACCTGGTCCTGCTGGACACCGGGAAGCCTTATTGACATTTTCCTGGATTCATCCAAACTTTCTATTTCTTTTTTTTTTTTCCAACACAACATAATTTCTGTCAAATGTTGTATTTGTACTATGTTGTTTATCCTGTACACACGACATCTATTGCACGTCTGTCCGTCCTGGGAGAGGGATCCCTCCTCAGTTGCTCTCCCTGAGGTTTCTTCCATTTTTTCCCCTTTAATTTTGGGGTTTCTTTTAGGAAGTTTTTCCTTGTGCGATGCGAGGGTCTAAGGACAGAGGATGTTGTAACCTGTACAGTCTGTAAAGCACACTGAGACAAATGTATAATTTGTGATATTGGGCTATACAAATAAATTTGATTTGATTTGATTTGATTCGTTGCTGCCAACTTCACTTCCTGCCCTGATTGTATTCACCTGTCCGTCAGTCCTGCAGCCACCTCACCTGTTGTCACTCCCCCCATTAGTCTCTCCCTTTATATAGCAGCCCTCCAGCCCCTTTGTCTGGCCAGTTCATCTTTGTGTTTCAGTACCAAGCATCCCAGCGCCAAGCATCCCAGCATTTTCTCTGTCTCCCATGTTCCTGATTATTCCTGATCTCTGCCCATGTTTAGGAGTACGCCTTTTTGCCTGCTCCCTGTCGGATCTCCTGTTGATCACAGTAAAGATTGGTATATTGGATGTTCCCCTTTGTCTGAGTCATGCTTTTGAGTCCTATTCTTTGGGGTTACCAACCTTGCGTTACAAGTCTCTGATTTCATGTTGCAGTCCTATTTCCTCCATTACACTTTAGAGATATTTTCATGGTTCCCGAACCCAAAAAGACTCTGCCTTGCACCAAACCTGTCTATTATTTGAAAGCTGGGACTCTGAACTATACAGACCCGATAAATGTTTAACTGAAATCTGGCCCGGCCAGGAGGCACACACCACTGAATCCACAGCTGATTGCTCTTAGTTCATGTTAATTTCCAAGTTGTCAAAAAACGTTGCGTCTTACCTCATCGTGTAATGTTTTCTGTAATGTTTGATTTTGTGGCACATTGTAGCGCTGTGCCATAAGGCGGCATGCACAGAGTAGAGAGGTTGAGAGAGAGAGAGACAATAGTATTTGTAGCATTCATTTGTTTTCAGTATCTTGCCCAAGGAGATGCTAACCTGAACCACTCGACAACAAAACCCTCTACCTTCTGAGCCACTGCAGTGGACCAGTCTGCTAGCGCACCTAGCAAGAGTTGGGCTGGCTGACTCTCGTTAGAGTGAGAGATTTATTTAAATAAAACTGAGTGAGATTCATCATTGTATTTTAATATGGATGATAACTAATATGCACATTTATTGAGCACAGTTATTTTTACTAGCATGTAATTTGTCTTTAAAATATATTGTGTGTGCTTGTAAAATATATGTTTCTCTGCTCCAAGCCTTCCATTGCTCGCACAGCAATGAGGCACAAATATTACACCATAAAATGGTACTTTCAGAAAGTGAGCCAAACCAAAAAGGTTGCTGCTGTGGTTTGAGTTCAGGCTGTATTTTGACCACCTTGCCGTCAGATAGCCCTTTCTGACGGGGCACTAAAGTTGTTATAGACGGAATCGGAATTTCGGGCTTCCGGTGGAATCGCAATGCATGCTGGGGTGACAAGACTAGAAAAGTGAGCACCAACTCCACAGGGGCCGCCATATTGGATTTATTTTCTTCGTGTTTACATTGTATTTAGCTTATTCTTCAAGCATGTTGTAAACAAACCTACTACTCTACAATGAGTTCTGAACTCCTTTCTTATGATGAGGTTAAGATGTAGAAAGTCGAAGCTTTGAAAGTATTTTGCCGCAAGCGGAATATAAAGGTTTCAGGAACAAAACTCGAGCTTATTACCAGGGTGTTTGCTGCATCAGAGATGGGCACTGAGGAGCAACCAATAGCTAACGAAAGACTTTCAATCACAGAAAAAGAAAAAACTAAGCTTCTGCTTATGCCGAGTGGCGTTTCAGTGCCTGATCCCTTGACATTGCAGGATAGCTGGGTCAATGAAAACAACAGCATGACTTCTTGGCCGCCGATATACCTCAGCGATATAACATTATTTTTAATGTCAGACCACCCAGGGAACGATGTCGAGTTTCATAAACAAACTTTGAACGAATACAAAGAAGGCAAAGCATTTAGACTGTTTGACTCTGGCTGGTTGAAACAAATGTCTTTCAATCCTCTCGCAGATTCTGAGTATTGCTTTTTGAAAACAAATTGTACTCATTCAATGAAAATTTCCCATACGCCACATTCGGCATGGATCTGCGCAGTCAAGAAAACTGGCGATATCATAAGTGCTTATTGCAGTTGTGTTGCAGGGTAAGCCATTATAAATATATACCTAACATGTGTTTGTTAATTATTATAAAACTCGATATATAGAAAGTACATTTGTCAATATATAAATCAAGTAGATAGACTACCCAGACATAATTTATTACTTACATACTTATTTGTATTCATTAAATTTTTATCTATATTACTTTGCAGAATGAGCAGTACATGCATCCACGTTACAGCTTTGCAGTTCAGGATTGAAGCTGCGAATAGGAATGGGCTGACTAACCCTTCTTGTACCTCCAAAAAATGTGTGTGGAACGTGCCAACCGAAAAGACTGTTATTCAAACTATTAAAATAGCCGAGATGGATTGGAAGTCTTCAAAATTTGATAAAGGTACTAGATTGGTACATTAATTGTCAAGGACTACTAGTCTACTAATTAATACTATGATACTAAATGTTCAAATCTCAAATAATTCTCAGAACCCAAAAGAACCACTGCAGACCACAGGTGTGCCCTTTTCCAGCCAATTAAAAGAAAGGTAACACTGAGTGATCATGAAAAGAGGAGAAAGTTATACAATGGCCTGAAAGATGTTATCCCACACTCTTCATTCATTATGATGCAAAAAGCGGAACATACAGAGGAACATTTAGGACCAGTGTCAACTCCCACTGAATCTTCTGTGCTCACCAGCAATGAAATAGATGCCATTGAGACAGCTACTGTTGGTCAGGCTGACAATGAATATTGGCACAAACAAAGGGAAGGTAATAACTGCATCACAATTTCATCGTGTTTTTACAAAAGTTGAAACAATAAAGGCCACCGGTGAAAATAACTCAAAGAAACTTGTTGACAGCCTGATGGGTTTTAACCCAACACCTGAAAATATACCAGCTTATGGAAGGGATATGGATGATATTGCCTATCAGGAATACTTAAGGTTTTTTAACAAACAACACAAAAATATATCTCCTAGAGAATGTGGTATTTTTATTCATAAAACAAAACAGTATCTAGGAGCTTCCCCTGACCGCTTGATCGAATGCTCTTGTTGTGGTAAAGGCATATTAGAAATAAAATGCCCCTATTCCATTGCTAGTGACAATCCCACTCCAGATAACTTATCATATTTATGTGATGATAGTGGAAAGGTTACCCTAAAGAGAAATCATCAGTATTTTTCACAGATCCAAGGCCAAATGGCAATGGTGTCATTTTCTAGTTTATACTCAGATACCATCTTGAAACTATAATGTTTGATGGCAGTTACTGGGGAAAGGTTGAGGAAAACCTGACATATTTCTACACTCATTTCTTGACTCCTGCCCTTATTGAGAAAAGCCCAAAAGTGTTTGATATTGAGGTTGGCCATAAAGTTGAGATGTAATGTAAAGTATTTTATATTTCATGCTTGTAATGTGTGCACTTATTAACAGATTATATAACTAATAAACCCTATATTTGTCTAATTTCAATGTCTAGTTATGTTGTTGCTCAGGGAGGAAGTTGTTTCACTTTTTAAATATTGGTATATAAAGATTACAAATAGCTGCACAAACCATCACAATTTCATCAATACTACCAAGTAATGAAATAGGAAGTTCATATTTGATTAAACGAAAAGTCTTTAAGCGTCTGATTGCTTGCTCAACAACAATTTTTTAATTTGCAATTTATTTTGTTTTTTTACATCTGCCTTGGTGAATTGCTCTTGTCCATGCTTACCTGGTGGAATGTGTAGTTTGGAATTTTGTAGCAACAGATCCTCAGCAATGGTAAAACCTCTGTCTGCCATGACCTCGTCATATGGGTCCAAAATTCTGTAAAACTTAGATTTCCTGGTTAAATAAACATCTGAGGTTCTTCCACCCCATGCATCTGATACAAAGTTGAATGCACCATTGGGTGTGACAGAAACCAATATTTTAACAGTGTTGTGTTGTTTATACTCAGACCAGGTTGCTGATCTCAACTTTGGATCACTTGGTGTTTATATGTTCTATGTGCTCACTAAACTAGTTTTGCCACCCCAGCATGCTTTGCGATTCCACCGGAAGCCCGAAACTCCGATTCCGTCTATATCCATCCATGCTCTCTTCAAAGCCATCAGATTCCTTTTGACAAAAAGTAATTTTACCTCGCAGAACTAGGGAGTTGCTGGTCTACCGCTGCCTCGATATGTTTGTTTGTTTGTGTCATTGTGTGACTTTGGTTAGTTTGGATTCACCAAAGTCACACAATAACAGTGAGAGACAAGCAATATACAAATAAAAAAGCGGGGTTCAGAAGCAAAACTTTAAAGAAGCAGACGAGAAAGAATTATTATTCCAATAAGCAAGAGCCAATTAAGACACCTACTAATGCTAGCACCAGCGCACCATCCATTGAAGATGGTGAGAACGATATGCAAGAGGTTGTGCGCATCCAATTGTTTCAACTGCCATTGCACCTCTGCATTAGTATCCCACGCCAGGGGACATTTTCCTGAGAATGTAGATGCAAATGTCAAACCCCTGGACACTTTACCATGGGATCCAACACAAGACATTTATTGCTTGTCCACTTCCTACAACACCAGCAAAACCACATCTTGTTTGGAGAAACCACGGACATGGCAGCACACCTGAGCAGGCTGGGCTCAGGCTATAAAGCAGACCTGGAAGATCTTCTCGCTCTCTTTCCCTTGGCCTGCTAACTGATACTATTAATTTTTTGTGCTTTGTGTGTCTTTCATTTTACTTAATTAAACCATAGAGCAAAGTTATGTATTGTGTCGTCTCCCTCCTTGTCACCTCCTTTCGAGCCTGGTTGTGACAAATGGGGGCTCATCCGAGATTTATTTGGTGAGTTTTCTAATGCTGAGTTAGAAGCCTGTTTGCTTTCAGCTATTAGGTAAAAAGGTCTCTGGCTTGCCTTTAGAGGAGGATAGAGTATTAGATTTGGGGAGGCCTCAGTCTACAATTTTGACTGTTGGTTGTGATTGAGATCAGTTTGTCTGTATAGTGTTACCGCCTGGCTACAAATACAAAGTCCTCCAACACTAATGCAACAGGGTTAACAGCTGCTTTAAATATGGAACCCCATCCCTCTGGCTACCTACAAAACCAATACTAACTGACTCACTCAACCCTAGTCTACATGCAGGATTGTGGCAGGATGGATTAAGCACAAAAAACAGCAACCCAGTTAACTTCCAGCATGGTGAAAATCACCTAGACAGTCCTAGAAGTGCCCCGAGCAATGCTCTAACTACTTACTGCACAAAAATAACAAACAAAAATAAAAAAGAGATCAATAGAGACAGACAGTGCCCCACATTGCTTATGCCTAACAGGAATAAGGGTTCCAAATTATTTACCAGCCCTCAAACCCCTAATGGCAGCTCAGGAAAACATTCATCATTTACAGGCCCAAATCTATGGAGCACACTTACTGGAATTCAAGTAACTAACCAACACAGTCATCCCTAGAAATACCAGAGCAACAACAATCTGTGTGAAACACTCCCTCAAAAAATATATATATATATATATTTACCAGATTCCCAGCATTAGATCCCAGACGAGCCCCCATTTGTTACCGCCTGGATCAAGGCCAGCAACAAAGAGGGAGGCCACATAGTCATATCCATCAACAAATGTTTATTTAACTAACAAACATAAGCATAACAAAGTAACTAATGGGATGTGTAACCAGGCATGGTCATCAGTTGTGCTAGCAGTGTGTTGATGGGTGAAAATATGGTGTAATGTGTGTTGTAAGGTGCAAGAAACCAAACAAAAGTAACAAATGCTGCAGCAGGCCAGCTGAGAGAGACCAGCTGTGAGAACGACCGGCCCAGCTGTAAGAGCGACCTCTGATTAGAGGTGTTTTGCCGGCTACACTACAAAGTCCAAGTGACAATGTTGGTGAATCTGTGGTTTCTCCTACAATAGCTTTAACATTTGAGCAAGAAAAAGAGCTATTGCTGTTGCAAATGGAGAGGGATAAATTGGGCATGGAAAAGTCTATGGCTACGACAGTCTTTGGAGAAGGAACAATTGGAGTTCAAGCAGTACCGGTTAGACCTAATTAAGGCATGTATGCTGTCAGGTAATGCTGATACTAGGGGTTCAGGTGAATACAGTTCACAAAGTTTGAAAAGGTTTGATGTGGTGGGTAACCTGCGTCTCGTACCGAAGTTTGATGAGAGACCCAGACGCTTTTTTCTCCCTTTTTGAACGTGTTGCCAATGGGAGAGGGTGGTCCGAGGCTGACCACGTAGTTATGTTGCAATCGGTATTGACAGGAAAAGCAATTGGTATTGACAGGAAAAGCCCAAGAAGCTTATTCAGGGCTTAGTGTAGTAGATATTTTCTACTTCTATTCTACTGTTAAAGATGTTGTTTTGAAAGCTTATGATTTGGTACCAGAGGCCTATCGGCAACATTTCAGGTCTTGGAGGAACTCTGATAAGCAGTCACTTGTTGAATTTGCAAAGGATTTAATTAAACATTTCAATAGGTGGTGTTCGGCGTTGGAAGTTACTACTTTTAAAGATCTGTGTGATCTGATGGTGCTAGAGCAGTTTAAAGAGTGTATTCCACCTGAGGTTGCCACTCATATTGTTGAGCGTGGAGTAGAGACTGCCTCTAAAGCTGCTACCCTGGCAGATGAGTATCTGCTGGCACATAAAGGAAAGTATGGAAGAAACCGAGGGTCAGATAATGCTACAGCTAAAGCTGTTGGTCACTCCGCTAAATTTTCTTGGTCTGAGTCTGCAAAGATGAATCCTGGTTTGCGTTCATCTCGTTTTGATCATGTGTGTAACTATTGCTATGAGAGGGAACATTGGAAAACCAAGTGCCCTCTACTGAAAATTAAGGTAAATCGCATGGGTGGTAAATATGTTAAACCAGTTGCTCTCAGTGCTCCAGTTAGGAAAATTCCAGTTGTTTCGGAGGAGGTGCTTGATTCAGTTTAATCTGAAACGGAAAAATATTCTGGTTTTGAAGCTTTCGTGTCAGATGGGGTTGTATCTCTCACTCTAAACTGTTTAAAGAAGTTTTACCCTTAATTAACACTTCGTTATTAAATATGATCAACCTGTCTCTATTATCTGGCTACGTACCAAAATCCTTTAAAGTAGCTGTAATAAAACCACTTCTTAAAAAGCCTGGTCTTGATCCAGAGGTTTTAGCCAACTATAGGCCGATATCTAACCTTCCCTTTCTCGCTAAAATCCTTGAGAAAGCAGTCGCAAAACAGTTGTGTGACTTTTTACATAATAATAGTTTATTTGAGGTTTTTCAATCTGGATTTAGAGTTCATCATAGCACAGAGACGGCACTGGTGAAAGTTACCAATGACCTTCTATTGGCTTCAGACAAAGGACTCGTCTCTGTTCTTGTCTTGTTAGACCTCAGTGCTGCTTTCGACACTGTTGATCATGACATTCTACTACAGAGACTGGAACATTGTGTTGGCATAAGAGGAACCGCACTAAGCTGGTTCAAGTCCTATTTATCTGAGCGATCTCAATTTGTACTTGTTAACGATAAATCCTCCATGACAGCCAAAGTCAGTCTCGGAGTTCCGCAGGGTTCTGTACTTGGACCGATTCTATTCACCTTATATATGCTTCCTTTGGGCAATATTATAAGGAACCACTCTATAAACTTTCATTGTTATGCGGATGATACCCAATTATATCTATCAATTAAACCAGATGAAACCAATCAATTGGCTAAACTTCAAGCATGTCTTAAGGACATAAAAACTTGGATGTCTAGCAACTTTTTGATGTTAAACACAGACAAAACTGAAGTTATTATACTTGGCCCTAAACGCCTCCGAAACGCATTTTCTAATGACATAGAAGCTCTGGATGGCATTAACTTGGCCTCCAGCACCACTGTAAGGAATCTTGGCGTCATCTTTGATCAAGATCTGTCGTTTAACTCCCACATAAAACAAATCTCAAGGACTGCCTTCTTTCATCTACGTAACATTGCAAAAATAAGACACATCCTGTCTCAAAATGATGCAGAAAAACTAGTCCATGCATTTGTTACTTCAAGGCTGGATTACTGCAACTCATTGTTATCAGGTTGTCCAAAAAAGTCGGTTAAGACTCTTCAGTTGATCCAAAATGCAGCGGCACGTGTATTGACTAGAACAAGGAAATGGGATCATATTACTCCTGTATTAGCTGCTCTGCACTGGCTCCCGGTAAAATACAGAATAGAATTCAAAATCCTTCTCCTGACTTACAAATCAATTAAAGGTCAGGCTCCAGCATATCTTAAAGATCTCATAGTACCTTATAAACCAACTAGAGCATTACGCTCCCAGACTGCAGGGTTACTTGTGGTTCCTAGAGTCTCTAAGAGTACAATGGGAGCCAGAGCCTTCAGCTATCAAGCTCCTCTCCAGTGGAACCAGCTTCCAGTTCTCCACATTTAAGAGTAGGCTAAAGACTTTCCTTTTTGATAAAGCTTATAGTTAGGGCTGGCTCAGGTTTGCCCTGGATCAGCCCCTAGTTATGCTGCTATAGGCTTAGACTGCCGGGGGACACCTCCCTGCTCTCTTCCTTCTCTCCCTCTCTCTTCTTCTCCCTCTCTTCTTCTCCCTCTCTATCTGTATGCATTTATGTAAATGTATGTTACTAACTCACCATCCGGGGTATCATCCCCGGAGTGTCTGTCTCTCATGTGGCAGGTTGCCACTGATAAAGTTTACGTCAGGATCATGAATCGTGACAGCGCCTGCTGACCTGGTCCTGCTGGACACCGGGAAGCCTTATTGACATTTTCCTGGATTCATCCAAACTTTCTATTTCTTTTTTTTTTTCCAACACAACATAATTTCTGTCAAATGTTGTATTTGTACTATGTTGTTTATCCTGTACACACGACATCTATTGCACGTCTGTCCGTCCTGGGAGAGGGATCCCTCCTCAGTTGCTCTCCCTGAGGTTTCTTCCATTTTTTCCCCTTTAATTTTGGGGTTTCTTTTAGGAAGTTTTTCCTTGTGCGATGCGAGGGTCTAAGGACAGAGGATGTTGTAACCTGTACAGTCTGTAAAGCACACTGAGACAAATGTATAATTTGTGATATTGGGCTATACAAATAAATTTGATTTGATTTGATTTGATTTGGTAATGATATTAAAGTGCCTGTGAAAATTCTAGGAGATACAGGAGCGAAGGATTCATTTATTCTAGCTTCCGTGCTGCCCTTTTCTCAGGACTTAGATACTGGTGATTGTGTGCTGGTAAGGGAAATGGGTTTAACCACTCTGTGTGTTCCTTTGCACAGGGCCAGTCTGTCTTGTGACCTTTTCAATGGTGAGGTCCACATTGGGGTCCGGCCTGCCTTGCCTATAGATGGGATAGATATGATTCTGGGAAATTATTTGGCTGGTAACCGGGTTTGGGCTGATGGTCAGGATGGCCCCCCACGTGTTGGGTCTACTCCTTTGTTAAAAGAACCAGATAAGTTTAAACAGGAATTCCCTGAGGTCTTCACAGTTTGTGCTTTGACACGGGCAATGACTAGCGCTAAGTCAGATTCTTCAGTTCAGGAGGAAGAGTGTGATTTGGAAAGAGAGTTGCATGTACCTGACTCTCTTCCCATCTCGCAGCAGGAGCTTATTGGTAAACAGCGAGCTGATGCTGCTTTGAGTGAGGTGTTTGATCAGGTGTGGCTTAGCAATGACGCTAAAAGTGCAGCCTTTGGGTATTTCCTGCAGAGTGAGGTATTGGTACGTAAGTGGGTGCCCCAGGGTTTTGATTGTGTGGGTGATCCGGTTGTCCAAATAGTGGTTCCAACTAAGTAACGAAATAAAGTGTTGAAATGTTCTCATGATCAGACAGGGCATTTGGGAGTTAAGAAAACGTACTGTCACATGTTGCGTTACTTCTTTTGGCCTCGTCTTAAGCGTGATGTGGCAGCTTACATTAAGACTTGCCATACATGTCAAGTTACGGGTAAATTAAATCAGTCTAAGCCTGCTCCACATTATCCAATCCCTGCAGGGGACCACCCATTCGAACACTTGATCATACACTGTGCTGGACCTTTGTCAAAGTCTGGGTCTTTGTCAGCATTTAGTGGGGGGGAAGATGTGGCAGCGCCTGATGATGTTTTACTGCAGGGGCGTTTGAAGAACTCTGAATCACTTCAGAAGTTACATATTTTGTTGGCTCACTTGACTTCCACTTTGTGGAAAAGTGTTCTGAGTTGGTGGAATTGTTCAGAAGTAAATCCATCCATATTTGTGGACATGCCTTCAAAAACAAATCTGATTGAGCATGATATTGACGTGGGCAACACAAAACCAATTTGTCAACGATTTTAAAGAGTCTCTGAAGAGAAGCGAAAAGTAATTGATGGTGAAGTGTATGCTTGATAACCACATTGCTATACCTTCTGCTAGTTGGGCTTCACCATGTTTGCTGCTAGAAAAATCTGATAAGTCACCAAGATGTTTCGCAAAGTAAATGCTGTGACAACGCCTAATTCTTATCCATTACCTCGTGTCGAGGACTGTATTGACCAAGTTGGTGCAGCTAAGTATGTGAGCAAGTTTGATTGAAGGGGTACTGGTACAGGTGCCATTAACCCCAAGGGCTCAAGAAATATCTGCTTTCATCACACAATCTGGCCTGTTCTCTTATACAGTCATGGGTTTTGGATTACGTAATGCTCCCGCTACATTTCAACGACTCATAAATGTGGTCGTTAATGGACTTGAAGGTTGTGCTGTATGTTTAGATGACGTGGTGATATACAGTAATCACTGGGAGGATCATGTAAAACATATTCATGCTTTGTTTGAATAACTAGCAGAGGGAAATTTGATTATAAACTTAACAAAATGTGAGTTTGCAAAAGCCACTGTGACATATCTCGGTAAGGTTGTGGTTCAGGGTGATGTGCGTCCTGTCGGTGCCAAAGTTTCAGCTATGGATGAGTTCCCGGTTCCCACCACTAAAAAGGAACTAATTAGGTTTTTGGGTTTGGTTGGGTATTACCACTGTTTTTGCCGGAATTTCTCAACGGCAAAATTGGTCTGCCTTATGTCAGCATGCTTTTGGTAACGTGAAAGCTTTGTTGTGTTCTGCTCCAGTCCTGTTAGCTCCCCGATTGGACCAGCCTTTCAAGCTTCATGTGGATGCAAGCCATATTGGAGTAGGTGCCGTACTCCTCCAAACTGACAAACAAGAGCTTGAACATCCAGTTAGCTTCTTTTCCTAAAAGTTCAACTCCTGCCAGCTGTGTTACAGCCACGGCCTTATTTATCTGCTGGGATTACTTTGTGGCTGCATGCACCTTGTTTTCCCTATTTAGGTATGCAGATTAAGATGTGTGACCCCCGGCCCTTGATTGGCTGCAGCAATACCTCTCCTCCCACTTTGGCGAAGACTTGGTGATTGGTGGGCACCTGTTCCGGCTCTCCAATCAGAGGCGCATTGGAGAGACCGGTGACTAAAAGTGCCTGGCCAGCTCTACAGTTGGGGCTGCTGGTGTTGTCAGCCATATGCATTTTACTCGTGTGTGGATCTTAGATTCTATTGCATTAGATGTCATCAGTTAAGTTACGTGCTCTGTATCCAATGTGTTAAGCACGCTAGGTGCTTCAGTACTATTTATGACTTTTGTTTGTATTTGGTATTGATCCAGTTTTCACCCCAAGTTTTGTTTAGAATTGTTTAGGTTGGGGTTAATTGTTCTGTTAGTTTGGCTTTGAAGCCTCATTGCTCTGGTGTAAGAGCCCTCATTTTGTTCCATTTGTCTGTCTAAAAGCAATTGTTTGTCAATTGTCCAGTTATATTAATAAATGTATCTTATTTAAACCATGACCATCTGGTTTTATGTTACTCCTTTTCCCTTGCCGAGCCGGGTCGTAACACTCAGTGATAGAAAAAGAAGCACTGGCAATGATCTTGGCTTTGCGGCACTTCCATGTCTACCTTGACTCTGGAATGCCAATTGTAGTATTCACTGATCATAACCCACTCACCTTTTTGAACTCTCTGTAGAACCTGTTATGGCGGATTCCTTGTCCCGTTGTAACCCTTCGCAACTTTACCCCTTTACTTAACTAACATGTGTTCTACATTGTCCTCTTGTTTCCCTTCCTCTTAAATTGCTCCTAGGCGCCATGGTTGCTGAGGTTGGAGTTGCCGAGTCTGGAGTTGCCGAGTCTGGAGAGGGAGGAGTGTCAAGTTGGGTAAAGTTTTGTTTGGTAGGGGGGTTGTTTCGGCCAAGCACCTTAAAGAAAAATAATAATCTGTGTGATTAGAGTTGTGCCCATTGTTTAAGGTCCAGGGTAGGAACCGTGTCTTATGGATGGGGTGCATCCAGCCGCCAAATTGTCGTTCTAACACAAATACATGAAAACATACATAAAACCCCAGATAAAATTTACAAGGGCAACAGACATAAGACGCAAGTTAAAACATAAAATGCAACATGCTAACT